>NW_020955613.1:243092-423457 GCF_003031625.1 Empidonax traillii | reverse complement strand
TTTCCCCCCCCCCCCTCCAGTTGTAAATACCTGCAGGATAATGATAAAATCACTGTCATAAAGGGTGGGAACCCCATTATTAAGTGAGAATAATTGTGCTCATCTTCCTTGACCTTTCAATTTTCAGATTCTTGTTCCTGAGGAAAGCAACCATCAGATGTCTGGTTTTGTTATTAATATTTACCAGGATTGTTGGGAGTTTTTCAGCAAAAACAGTGGAAATCAAACCTTTTAAGCAGAGTCACCCATGGTATTTTAATTACCCAATAAATTACAGTCCATGTGCAGAATTAATAGGAAAATAATGCTCTAATAAATATGAGCTTCCCAACTTACATGCAAATTGAAGCTTGGCCTTCCTGCTCAGAATTGTTCCAAATGAATTTGTGGCCAAACACTGGTATGTTCCAATATCCTGATTTTTATGTGGGTTATTGATTGCCAAGCTGCCTCCAACCAACCTGTAGTGATAACTCATGGTAAGATCAATATCTGTGCCATTTTGCTTCCACCTTTGAGGGGAAAAAAATCAAATTATGCTTATAATTTACAGAGCCTATTCATATTCATCTTAAATAGTGTGCTGTAGCATACCTGTAATGATAAAAATGGAGTTAAATATCACAAAATGATATCATTTTTCACACCAGACTGCTCCTTACATCAATCTTAATGATAGCAATAATTGTATTCCTTGGAAAATCTTTACTGTTAGTCACCAGTGCTCACCCAAATGTCCAAAAAAAGTAATTATAACTTATTCATACAAACTAAGTTATCCATCCAGTTGGGAGGGGGGTTATACCTTGACTACAACTTTAATTTTTTTATCTTTTTTTTTTACAGTATGAATGTGCTTTGCAGCCCTTGCAACTGCTAAATCACAAAGTTGGCTACAAAAAAAAATGATCTGGAGATATAGATCAGGAAGGGTTTCACTTCAGAGGGCACAACAAAAGCTGAGAGAGAACTTTTTATGATAATTTAATGATGAGAACGCTGCTATTTTAAAACCTAATTTGCCCCTTAGTCCACTAAGCAGAAAATGGATTGTGTCTGCAACATTACACAGCTGCTCACAGACGTCAAAATCAAATCTGTGTTGCAAAGGAAATACTTATTTCAAGGAGGGGGATTTTGTGGCTTTGCCATCAGTCACGTTAGGGCTGAATTTTCACTGCCCACACGAGGCCCAAAGGAAGAATAAAGGGGTCAGCCACTGACACCTGCTAGTTTGGGGTTCGTTAGAGGTACTTTTTAGATTGTCAGTGACCCAAAGACTACCCAGATATGTGATTTTTTTTTTTCCTGGTTTTATACCCCAGTCAGCTGTATAATTTCTGTTGACCTCTGTGGGTGTGATGCCAACCCCTCCTTAGGATGAAAACACCACACAAGAGTTGCCACTTTGGGGTTTGCTGTTGTTTAAGGGTATTTTGGCTTGTGGGGTTTTTGTAATGGTTTAATTCAAAGATGAGGAAGATCTTATCAGGTGCCTCTCCATGAGTGTGTTCTCTGTCCCAGGTTCAGGATTTTGCCATATTTCAGGATTTCCATATGCTTCACACTGTCTAAAGCTTTCCATTTTCTAATCTGGGAGATTCTGGTATTTAGTTTGCCAGTTCTCTTTAATTTCAGAATCAATCACTGAAATAACTGCTGTCATCATTACACGGCTCCCAATTAAGATCTATAATTGTTTTTCCAAACAAATGCAAAGACATTGGCTTGGTTGCTGCAAATGAATTCTTCACAGTATCCCCATAATCATTTTAATCACCATGGTACAATGATTATTAAACTTTGCATATAGATCAGGGGTTCATCTCCTGGTGTGGGCTTTTTCCTAATTAATATGTTTACATCACCGAAGGAAGGGAATTAATGAATTCATGGGGTAGGCAATGATTTAATGACTCTGTGTGTTTTGCAGTTTACTAATACACCGAATTCTTTGAAGAGTTATTTTAGGGATATTTTAGCAAAGCCCCATTAAGGCAGGGATCACCTCTGTATTTTCCTAAATTTCTTCATGCAGCCTTTGGAAAATACTTCCATCAGTTATAGAACCAGTTGTTTCAGAACCTAAATTTAAACAAATATTCTACATTCTGATGCTGAATTCATCAGTTCCAAGGGACACAAGGAATGTGAGTGGATATATGCTTACATGATTTAATAAATTATCTTTTCAGTGTACTATAATAAAAATATCTCTATTTTTAAGGTTTCATTACGCTCTACGTTTCTTAGATTATTTGCATTCAAATGCAATTGTCCTGCCAAGTCACCTGAGGCTTTCTTGTAATTGGGAAAAAGATTTGCAACACACCCCCCCCCTTAATATACAACATTTCCATCGAGGAAGAAAAGAAGTTTAAAAACTATTGGCTGCGATCAAGACAGCAGAGGTTGAAGGAGTTTTTAATTCTACGCCATTTTTGAAGCAGATCCTGCAATAAGCCAAGGAATTTCAGTGAACAAGGACATCAGAGCAGGGCTGCAATTTGTTTTTCAAGGCTATGAATAAGACAACTATATTTTGGAATTACTGGGAATCATTCTATGGTTTTATGCAGTGATTATAAACATATGTGATGTCATTTATCAAATCTACATGTGCTGGGCTTCCATTTTCCCATTTTTTTTCCCCAGCTCTTCTGTGGATTCAGAATTAATTTTGTATATTTTTAAATATTTTGGGGGTGATTTTCAATGATGTGCTGTGTTTTTTGTTTGTTTGTTTGTTTGTTTTTTTCCTGGGTGAATTTTCTTAGCAGCAGGACCAGACAAAATGTCTTTCCCTGAATTTACAAACACTCTTGCTGGGAGTGCTCCGTACATTTCGTGGGGTGTAAAACTCTTTACTCCTGACTACAACCCAGCTCGAAGGTTTACAGGGAGACAAGACTTTCCCAAAGTTGACTTCACCTGTAGTGTGGGGGTGGATTTCCTTCAGCTGTGCAGTTCAGCAGGAGCTCTGGATTTGCTGAGCCCATGGAATAAGTGATATCATGTGGCTCTTGGATAAAAATAGGACCACGAAGGGTTTCTTCCCCTGTGAAAGGAAAACAATAATTTCAGATTAGGTGTCTTTAGTGTGTCCTTACACATAAAATTGTCCTTTGGAGTCCTTTGCTCTCAGTCAGAAGTGAAGGTCTGCTCTGAAATTCAGCTGAGGATCCACCTCCAGACTGTTAAGGAGGAAATATTTCAAGGCTGATTGATAATAAAATCACAAATCCTTGGTGCTGGTGATTTATTTTGCAGGTGACAGTGAAGATTGTCTTCTCTGCATATTTTCTATGGAAATTATGAAGTAGATGTCCCCATCTACCTCAGAGTTGTTCTTTAGACAACAACAGCACAGGATGGAGTTGGGGTTTCTGTGTTTGGTGTTCCCTGGTCACATCACAGTCTAATGGAATCAGTCACCTCCTTCTCCTCCAACCCTTCACATCCTTTTATATATTATTTTATATGCTTAAGTGGCCTGGTGTCAGGATTTGGTTTGGATTTGTTGGTGGGCTTTTTTTCAGTTGTTTTTTTGTCTGTTTGCTTCTTGGGTTTGGAGCTTCCCTCTCCTGCCCCCCTTCCTTTTTGAGTCCTTTTAAAAAATAAATGGCATTAAATAATCAGCCTTCATTTCATACTTGAAAAACAGAATGATGGATTGCAAAGCAAACCAGAAATATTTCTGTTTTTCATGGTAGTCTTCCTAGGTGTGGGGAGTAAAGGGCCATTTGTTCAGCAAACCAGGGGACAAAGCAGAGATGGTGGCTGGGTATGGTGAAATAATCTTTTTTGGGGATTATTTCCTGCCACTCTTCTGGTTTTAATCCCTTGACAAATTTGAAGACTTCCTTTTTCAGTGATTCTACAACTGACCCTTTGACTTGTCTTTTCTTTGGGAGGAATTTTCTTCCCTTCTGGGTTAATTTCCTCAGTCCTCGTTACCTTCCCAGAGAAAAGCTTTTGTGAAGCATCAAAATGACCCAGAGATGATTATTCCACATTTTAAATCCATGTAGCTGGGTGGGCCAGGGCTGAGGTGCCTGATGTACATAAAAATCGCTGCTTCATCTCATAAAAATGTAAATATTTTGGTAAAGCTGGAATTAATTTCCCATGTTTTGTTCTAAATGGAATTTCGACTCATTTGTCACTTGTAGACTATTGAATATCTTAATTCTGGTATCCCCTTTCCATGTCCTTAATACAGGAGAACCTTCATGTGTGAAAAAGGATACAATATTTTGCATGTGCTCAAAGAGCTCCTTTCCAGTGTCACAGTCCCCATCACAAAAATACTCTCCATGAATTTCAGCAAAGGCACCTTCTTGCTATCAGTTTGTTTTCTCTTTAATATCCTTTTCTTATATAGCACCGAATTTGTGAGAGATGATGTGCACTTTCAGAGCCAATGGTGTCCTAGGAGTCCATCTCTTATTTATAGGAAAGGTCAGGCTGGTCATTTCTAATTTCCTGACACATCTTTTTGTGTTTCCTATAGAGAATGGCCCTATATTTCTGCCCCAGTCTCCAGATTCAATACAGTCCCCATGATTTCTCCAGAGATATATATATATGACAAATGAATCTTTTCAGGACTGTTTATTTTTTTTATTTATTTTTTTTTTTAAGCTTTAAAGAATTCAGATTTTTTTTAAATCTCTTGGAATATTCCATTAAATGTCTCATTTTTATACATCAAAATTCTGTGAATCCTCAGCGTGGGGCTGGAAAGCAAATCTCAACTCTGGTTACGAGTTGTTTCCTAAGAAGTTAAACTGTATTTCTTGATGATGCCAAATCAGTTTGATCACCATAAAGACCATAATTATGCTGGGCTGATTTCAAATGTAAAGGATGAAAATGAATCAACGTTCCTTCACTCATTACATGATATTGTCTTCAGCCAATGCAGAGACTAACACAGTGCCAATGGAAGAGGAGGATCCCTGTTCTCTCCATAATTATGGATCAGCAGGGGAGATGGCAGCGCTTTGTGGGCAGTGGTGAGCTGTATCAGGCTGTGATATTCATGGCAAATGCACTTAAAGAGGTTTCTGTTAGTCACAATAAATATTGAAATGTTTATCCATTGTCTCGCCCCGACAAGGATTAAAAAAAGCACAATTCACATTTAATCAACTTAATTGGCAGCCAAATCCTTCTCCCTGTTCTTTCCCGTTGTCCAGCTCTGGTTGGCTTCAGATTCAGCTCCTTCTGAGGTTTCTGCCCAGCTGGAAATGCAAAATAACACAGCCTGAGAGCAATTTAGGCTGGCCCAGCCCCAGGCTCAGGGTGTGTGTAGATAACTCAGTGGAACAATATTATAAACCAGCTGACTTTTATCCCCTTCCTACCACAGATCTTCCTATTATGATTTTTTTTTGCAAAGTGGAGTTTTAATTACCGTTATCCCAAACTAATCAGTAATACCAGAGACGTTTGGCTTGGTGAACCTGAGAGTGTCCTGGAAACAACATTCTCCATTTGAAGAGGAAGATTTTAGGTTTGCCTGGCTGAATCAGCTCCAAGTGGCCAAACTCAGGAGCATTCACTGCTCCAGGACCAGAAAAGGACAGATCTGTTGGGCTGACAGCTCCAAAGTCTGCAATATTTGCAGTTTCAGTGACCACTTCTCTTGCCATGATGTTTTGTGGAGCTGGGGATGTTCTGCTGATGTTTTGGGGAGAATAAGGAGGCCCAAATAACAGTAAGATCCCAGCTCTAAAAAGCTTCTCAATGCAAAACTGCTATAATTCATATAAGCAAACCAGATGAGGAGGAATTTATCCAGGCTATTAAGTGCCAGGAAGGCTGTAAATTCCAGGGGTAGTGAGTTTCTAATGAATCTCTCTTAATGTGCCTTAGATAGAGCTTCATATCTGATCCAAAACATTAATATGACTTTATGGGCCAAAGCTGACACCTGATTAAGAGGCCTCTTTTAAATCAGCTGGATAGTGAAGCACCTGTCAGTTCTAACAAAAAGGATGGGACAGGTGAGTTAGACACCTCCTGCTCCTCATGACAGCAGAAAAGTTATGAAAAATCTAAATTCCTTCCAAAATCTGTTGAATTTTCTTCACAGTTGAAGTCATTGGTAATTTTTAATTGGAAGAAGGGGGGTTTATAGGGTCCCTGCACATAACACTGGGGCTTTTGATTGAATCTTGTCAAGAGCAGAACAGGATGATTGTTTCCCTCATCAAAAGCCTGGACCAGGGAGCTGAAAGACTTTAAAAGGAGCAAAAGGAGAGGCAGTGGAGGAGACACTGTGTAAAGCAACACACGACAGCTCAAGGAATCAGATACTAAGGCTGAAAGAGAAATGGGAAAAGAAGAAGCAGAAAAAAGGCCACGAAAGGGAAACGGAAAACAACTTGTCAGTGGAACAGGCAGCAGGAGATGGGCTCCCCTCCTCTCCCTCTCACTGACATCCAGCTCAGAGAGTGAAGCAGGAGACACACAAAGAAAGGGAGATTAGATGATATAGGTTTGAGCAGAAGCAATCTAAAAACCTGTAGGATTTCCCCAAAGGGCCTTGGGCTTCCGTGTGTTTTCTCCCTGCAGACATTGATGTGCAGAGCTCCAGAGCCACGGGGCTCCTTTCAAGTTGGAGCTGCTGTTGAAAGAGTCAAATTGGATGGAGTGCTGAAATTCCATGTTGTCTCTGTTATCAGACACCAAACCCAGGCAGACACCTCTCTCCCTGTGATGTGGGGAGAAGGGGAGGCACTGAGGAGGGGCAGGGGTTGAAGTCCTGGCACTGTTGAAGACAGAGGAGCTCAGTAATGAATTGGAGTTTGGTGCTCAGGCCCGGAGTTTCTATCTGAAGCTGTCTGGAAAGTGACAGCCAACACTGCAAGGCCCCCCTTTCAGAGAATCAGAGAATCAGAGAACCATGAAAGCTGGAAAATACCTCTGAATCATCAAATCCAACCCTCCACCGTGGTCACCACTAAACCATGCCCTCAAGTGCCACATCTGCCTGGCTTTTGAACACTTCCAGCGATGGCCACTCCACCTCTGCCCCAGGAAAGCTCTTCCAAGCCTTCACAACCCTTTGCATGGAGGAATTTCTCCTAATATCTAATCTAACCCTCACCTGGTGTAATTAAAAACCATTTCATCCGGACCTCAGCAGGCTGATGGAAGTACCCTTTCCGTGAGATTTGAAAAACAGGAAGACCAGAAATGTTTAGGATTCTTCCAGCCCTTGTAAATGGCACAGAAAACTTAAATGCTTTCACTGAAAAAGATTCTGTATCCTCTCAGTTTTATCCCTTGAGGAATTAGTCAAATATCCCAATATTTTCCCTGTTATTCCAACAGAATCTGCGTGTGGTGCAGGTTCTGTGGCAAACAACAGGCTCAGGTTAAGAACTGACTGCACGATTTCCTGAAGTGCTTGAATGAGAAAACAAACAGTAAAACTATAAAATATGACTTTAATTACTTACATAACCAGCCATTGTCAGACTCTAGCATATAAAATTAGGGTGTAATATATCACAGGTAATAATTAAGGAAGTATTATGCAAAAAACTATCATGTTCTTGAGAATTATGAGCCTTTTTCAATTAAATATATTGAGTGACAAAAGATTTTGTCAAAATCTGATGCTTCCAACATATTTTTAACTGTTCTATTATGATAAGCAGTATTGCTTCAATACTTTCTGTGAATATAATTGGGAATCAGGGAATTTATCACCCATCTATCAGATACACACGTTCTAATCCTAAAATAATTAATGAGAGATCTCTAAATGCCAAAATGTGATGTTTCTCTTAACATCACCCTGAATTCAGCAATCAAACTCTTAATTCAGATTTCCATGTTGCATACAAACCCCCAGATATTCCCTGGAGGTTCCAGAGCAGGAGTCGAAGTTGCAGAGAAGGAAAATTGCTCCTGATGGGTTTGGAGAGCATTCAGTGGAGCTGCACTGATTTACACCTGAGATGAGCACAGATTTATGAACAGTTCACTGTGGGGATGTGTGTAAAGGTACTACAGCCTGAGTCAGGGGTTATAAATGTGTCATCTGTATTAATAATGCAAAAATTTATTTAAAAATAAACAAATGTGAGTAACAATGCTTCAATTACTAATGTCTTTGGGGTTTTTTTGGCATTATCAAAAGGTTTTCTGGTGGTTTTGTCCTACTGTGCAAGATGTAGACAAGGTAAAACCACAAGGTGAAAATCACCTTTTCATTTGTGATTTGGTTTCTGTCACGAACTTTGGCCGTGTCTTTCAGTTGGAGAACTTTGTGGAACAGACACCTAATTGTGGAGACAATTATCCCTGAGGAAGCTGAAGGGCTGTGCCTTTCTGATGTCCCGTAATCCCGATGTGCCCCCTTCCTTATTTCCTAATTTCATTAGGTTTTTGTGTAACTGGGCAAGATGAATAATTAATAATAACCAATTCATTGGGCACCACTGCCAAACTGACTGAAGGCTTCATCTGATAATTTATAACACAGGAAAAAGAGAACAGCTCTATCAGTTAATATCCTGCCACTTAAACAAACCCACCACTTTGTTTCTCTCCCCCTTTGTTCGGTGCCAAACTGTGCTTTACTGTCTTAGAGGATGGTGATTCATGAAGCTCAGATAATTTTTGCCACTGCTGGTGTGGAGCAGCTCTGGGGTTTTGTGTGGTGGCTCCAGAATTTCGTTGTGACTGCTGAGAGATGCTCTGTGGAGGGGGAGAGAGTGGAACACTGGAGTGGGACAACCTGATAAACTGCAGGTCCTGCTTGTACATAAAACAATGCAAAAAATAAAGAAAGTTTGGGGAAAACTCTTCCAGCCTTTAATTTCCATTTCAGCCTCATTTGAGTCTTTTCATGGCACCTCTTGCAGCCCTAAACTCCCCACCCAGTGACTCTGGATGCAGAGGGAGCCAAAAGAGAATTGCTCCATCCGTCCCCTCCCTCCTGGAGATCCTGAGCAAGTCAAGGGGACTAAAGGCTCTGTCTCTCTTTTTTTCCACTTCTGTGTGTTAAAATAAACCCTCTGAGTGGTTTCAAGGAGGTTGAAATGCCTTATTCCTCCTCCCCTCTGTTCCTGGGCAGTCTGAGTTGTCTGGGACAGCCAAGCCCCTTCACCTTCAAGGCCATTCACACAAATCTTTACCACCTTTCGTGGCACTTCTCTTCCTGCATTTTTTCTTTTTTTTTCTGTGCAAAGGCTGAGCCAAAGTGCTTTGAAATCAGAGAAAACCTTTCCTAGACTTCAGTGGACCAACTTCTACTGAAACAAAGTATAAGCAACTGATACTCCTTTTTTTCTTAGACTTCCCTACGGGTGAAATACTATAAAATATAACCTGTGTTTATCTTATACTGTATATAAATAGCTAGTGCAAATACATTTTTACAAGCTATTACACACTTGCAGGTGGATGTTTAAGCTCCCTGTACACAGGATTTAAATTCTGCTTATTTATTTTTGGGTAGCTGGACCAAAATGGCTCCTTCAAGATGCTTGTTTTTCCCACTAAGGCTTAAATAAGAGGCAGGAATTAACTGTGAGAACACACCACCAGAAATGATTTTATATGTAGATAAAAAGGGTTCATATTCCAGACTAACACTCAGAAATAATTGAGATCATGAAGATAATAAAAAACCATGTGGACTCCGTTTATTTTTTTAATCCAAAAATTACTCCCCCAACAAGAAAAATCCTCAGGACACAGAAAGATCTGATAGAGAAATTTCAGGCTGCCACCTACTTTTTGCTGGTGGATGATTGATAACTTGGGAAGAAAATCTTGGAAAATAAATCATCTTAAGCAATGATCCAGGCAAGATTAAAAAGGTCTTTATTTTCTTACACATAATTGAAGAGGAATGCCAGGGGTATTTATAACATTTTAAACCTAAGGCAGGTCCTGATTTAAATTAGATTATTCAGGAAGGACATTATCAAAATATTTATTGTCTTGACTGCCTGATTTACATATATTTGTCATCACAGTATTGACATCCATTCAATAGATTGAAACTAAATTTAGAAATTTAATTTAAAGGAAAAAAAGGTCTTTCTTCACCAAAAATAAGATATAGCCTTCTGCAAAATTGACTGTTGGCCAGTGAAGATTTACCCTTGGTGTGAGGGAGATCAGACCTGGAGGGGTTGTTTTGATAAGATGAACTTTCCTGTCCAGCAGCACCTGCAGATCTGCCTCACTCTTGGAATATTTCTGTTTAATTATTCTTTTGGCATCTTGGCAAAAAAAAAGAAAAAAAAAATCACAACCATCACAAGCAGCAGAAAGAAAACAGTGATTTAAACAGCAAGATCTGGTTGGGGCTTCGTGGAATGCAGCTTTACCTTTGGACACCTGCTCATTTCAGAAAACAGGGAGGTACAAAAGCTCCCCAGAAAGGGCATCATCACCCTCTGTAGTGGAAAATATTAAGCAAGCAAAATATAATTAATGTTGGACATTTTGTCATTGTGTCTGGCACTGAGAGCTCCCAGGCACTTTAAAAATAACCAGAATAAAGGGAGATGAATGGAAGTGAATTCTGCTGAACATCATCAATGAAGATCTGCTTTATTGCTGGCAATTAAGCAGGGAAAGTCAAAACACAAGCTATCATTATCACTCATTGATTAAAACCCAGTTAGAACGTTGCAATCCCCACTAACCCACTGCTTTCTGCATTTCAGCACAATATTTCAGCAATAATTAGGAACACAGTGTAAACCATCAGCCTTAATGTTCCCAAATAAAATTGCCAAAGCAAATGATTATGGATCAGCCAAAAGCCTCCATTTGAAACCATCATCTTTTGTGACTGTTTAATATCTTTCTGATGATCTTTTTTTTTTTTTTTTTCTCAGCAAATACAAATGAAGTTAAAGTCCTTCCAGTAATGGCATCCTAAAATTTAGCAGGAGCCACAGGCGTAACTTGGTAAATACTTATTTTTCTGGGGGAAAAAAATCCAACCTGCTGGCCATTGAGTTGCTCAGGCAATTTTTTGTCTCTAGTCTCTCTCTTTTAAAGGATCTAACATCAACAGTTCTGATGTACAGGAAGCTGGGAATGTCTCACTGTCAAAATTACTGTGCTTTTCCATTCAAGTAAAAATGACCTTTATCTGATGTAGTCTCTAAAAAAAAAATAAATAAAAAAAAAATGACAGCATAAACAGCAAAACAAAACCCAGCTGGAAGGAGGGAAGAATGTTAAGGCTGCACTGAAATTCTGTCTTGGAGCAGGGGTGGGAAGGGAAGGGATCAGCAGGAAACTGGGAGCCGGGGGCATGGAAAGTGGAAAAGCTGCTGATACATCAACAGTCTGGAAAAACCAGGGAAAATCGGGAAAGTGGATTATCCCTTCAGGGCAGTCCCTTCCCCTCCTGGTGTCCACACCTGAAACCATTTCAGTGCTAAAAAGAAACAGCAGCAGCCCAAAATAGAGGGATTTGAGGTGTCCCTGTTAACCCTTTCCGAGGCTCTCACTCCATGGAAGAGCCTGTGGAGTGTGGGATGACAGGACATTGGGGGAACCTTGTATGGTTTGGCCTCTTGTACCTCCTGTGCATGTTCCCAGAGGGAAAACACAACCAGAAATGTTTTTCTAAGCGATTTCCATAACTCTGGTACCTGTTCCATGGCCTGTGCCAGTTTAGCTCCTTCATCACCTCTTTAGCTCATTCCTTTTACCTCATCACCTTCTTTTTATCTCTACTTTCATTGTTTATTGTAATTTGGCAATTTTGAGAAACAGGAATGATTTATCAATTAAAAAAAACCTTCTATTTTCATGCAGTCATTTCCAATCCAGCCTTTACCTCTGATATCATCAAAATTCTTTTGCAAACCCTTTTTTTTTCCAGCTGGGATTTGCAGTGATCCCTCTATGCTGCTCCTGTATTTAATGCTTAGGGCACACTTGGCTTTCTACCCTTTATTTCATTTAAACTTACTGATTTTTAGGAATCTCCAAAAAATGAATCTAAGCTTTATGCCTTTTCTCCACCAGGAAATCTTCAGGAAGGACATGAGTGGAGGCAGAAGAACTGAGTCCAGGTTTAGGACCTCTCAGTCCATCGTGTCCTCTGTGATTTTGTAGGATTTTGCAGCTTGGGCTGGCACCAGAAATAGGATCAGGCAATCTGCATTTGGAACAGCCTGATGGGAGCTTTAGCACGGGGCCAAAAATGAAATGCAGGGAAAACATTTCATGTCTCTTACTTTCGGGTAATTTTTCTCTAATCCAAAAATCCAAAAAAACGCTGTAATTCTGCAGAAACCTTGCGTGCTTGGATGGCATATTTTTCCAGGCTCTAGTAGGAACTGATAACAGGCTGCTGAATTACTGCTTAATAAACCACTAAATGAGTGCCATCCAAGATAACGGGGCATTAAATGACGGCCATTCAGGGAAAAAGGAGAAGTGCAGAGAGAAATGCAAGAGGGCTCTCTGCAGAGAGGGAAAGTGGATTACTTGTCTCATCTGTGCCACTGGTGAAATTCAAACTGAAGCAGATCTGGGAAAAAAAAAATAAAAAAAAAAAATAAAGAAAGGGAAGTGTTTTGATTCTGTGATGTGGCAAAGGAAGGAGGACACTCGATGCAGGAGCTGCTTCTCATCACTTGAGCTGGGGTAGGGAGTGTTTAATTATGGGGGAAATGTGAGCAGATGAATGTGATACATGCAAAGATAAAACAAATAAAAATGCAAAGGCAGAATTCAACAAGCTAAAATAATGTAAAGATGATATTAGAAATAAAAATAAATCAGAAGAGAGGGAGCTGGTGGAGAATTTCAGGCTGTAAAGACAAAAGGCTGAGAGTTACTTGAATTCAGGCTCTTGGTCATTGAATGGTTTGGGTGGGAAGGGACCTTCAAGACCATCTTCTTCCGCCCCCTGCCATGGGCAGGAACACCTTCCACTAGCCCAGGTTGCTCCAAGCCCTTCCCAACCTGATCTTGGGCACTTCCAGGGCTGGGGCAGCCCCTGATTTCAGTGGGATTTTGGTGTTTTAGTCCCTGTCCTTTCCTAGGGATCCTGATCACACCAGTGGAAAGGCACCACAGAGGGCTGAGGGACTGCCTTGTTCCAGCCCATCCATCACAGCCTGGTGCCATCCATCTCCAGGAAAGCTCATCCCAGAAGGCTGGGAACATATTTGCTTGACTTGTAGCGGTTGGGAAATTGTATCCTGGTGAGTGATGTTGCCGTGCCCGTGTGGAGCATCACCAGCAGAGTTATGACAAACCTGCTGAAGGCCATATTTCTGGCAGTGACATAATCAGTGATAGATGCTGCTCTAATTTAGGCAGGTTTAGACTGCAGAGTTTTAAAGGAAAGCATGCTCCCTCCCCTCAATAATTGTATCCAGCCAAGTTTACAACATGTTTTCTTTCAACACGTTTATTTTCCCCGTGTTTGTGTTTTCCCATATCTAATGTCTTGAAAGATACACAGATATTTAAGTAAAATTTCAGGGCAACACAACATATTGTTTCTTTATTATTTTGATTTGCAATGAATGTCCACCTTTGGACTCACAAAAATGCTCTTGTCTCAGCTTCTCCCTGTAAATTATGTATATGCACAAGGCAGCGCTTTGCACGTAGACTGGGACATAAATCTTGGTTCAGGTGAGGTTTCCTTAAAATTTAAATGAATTTCTGTTGATTTTTCCAATCATGGGGTTTCGATTTTTTATTCCAAACCATAAACCCAAGTTATTTTAAGGCACAAAACGTAAATTGGGTTGGATTCTACTTGTAGGATTTCAGTCTTTTCCACACAAATGACCTGTAAAACACTATGATATTTTTTTTTTTAAATTAAGGTTTGGGTATTTTTCTGGTGAAGAAATTCAATTCAGAACTTTTAGTCTGCTGCTCTATATCTCTGGGAATGTAGAAACGCAGGTGTATCCAGTTCCTAAAGTTGTCATTCTGTCCCTCTCCAGAAATTATCAATTTAAACATTCCATCATGGAAAGGCATGACAACAACTATGGAAACAAAAATGAACCTGCAATCCAGACAAACTTCACGTGGCTTCAGATTTCAGAGGGGATGCTTATTTATTATTTGCTAGAAAAGGAAACTTCCAAGAGCAGTTATAAAACTTATGCCATTTAAGAACACGAAGGTTGAATAATATATGATTTAATGATATTCTTGGTCTCTAAATCTCACTGTGCACTCAGTCTAATGTGATTATTCCTAAATTCTCTGAAGAGAAGGCATTGTTGTTCCTCTTCCAAGTCAGTGACACCACTGGAAATAAAAAAACCATTTCAATTTGCAGTCAGATTGGTGGGATATTAATGAGCTTTACCTTTCTCTGAGGCAAATGTGTGCAGTACATATGCAGCACCAATTTAATTGCAGCACCTCTCACACACTTTGGTGTATCATCAGCTTATCTCCTGGAGAGGCTGGGGGTTAATTGAGTGAATAAAATAAATGTAGACTAATTAAGAGATGACAAGTTATAGCTGATAAGGTCACTTGTCAGGCAAATATGAATTCAATATCTATTGCAGAAATGGTTACATTTTCTCTGGCCTAGAGCAAACTATTTGTGTTTTGTAAACCCACAAATGTTTACCAGAAAGACACAGAGAAAACTCTTTTATTTCTACTGTATTCAGTGTAAATCAGAATAAATTTAAATAGAAACAGTAGTTGGAGGTATCATGTTATATTCTGATTTAAGTTGCATTATACCATCAGTGATTTCAGTAGTTTTAGACTAATATGACTGAAATATGAATCTGATTATTGCTCAACAAGGAGTTACTAGAGATTAACCCCTGCAGCTTTGTTGTCATTGCCTGTATTGATACACATTTTTTTCTAAGCTGTAGGAAAAGTAATAAATCATCAAAACCTGTTTGGCATAAGTGTATGAAGTGAGACAGCATTAGAGGATGAAGAAATTGCATTCCATAAATCACTTTGGGGTTGGGGGGAAGGCCCTCTGAGCACATGAGTCAGAGTTTGGGTAGATTTTAGTCTAAACTACAAAGCCATTTTCCAGGGTGAGCTCAGGACACAGTCTGTGAGATGGAGACTGTCCTGAGGTCTGGGAGGAGCTCAGCCTGGGTAGTGAAACAATACAAACCCCAGGCTGGCCAAGGGCACACAGCAATTCCACAAAAGAGGCCAATTCCAATGTCCTCTGATTCGATAACCTGCTTCTGTTCCCCCAGACAATCCTCCCAAATGATAACGAGCTTTGCATCTGCTTTTAAGGAAATCTGTTGGCACAAACATTGTGCCCATAGAGGAGACCAGTGCTTATAAATAACCTCCCCCTGGCTTTGCAGGGATGCTGGAGTGCCTGAATCCCTGCCTGCCTCAGAACCTAATTCTGTAGGATGCAGCTGCTGGTGGAGCTGGGGGTGCTGAGGCCCTGGCACAGGTTGCCCAGAGAAGCTGTGGCTGCCCCTGGAGCCCTGGGAGTGTCTAAGGCCAGGTTGGATGATGCTTGAAGCAACCTGGGCTGGTGGAAGGTGTCCCTGCCCATGGAAGGGGGTGGGATGAGATGGGCTTTGAGGTCATTTCCAACCCAGACCATTTCATCATTCTGTGATTTTATGATAAAAGAAAGATTTTTATGATAAAAGCTCCAGAGCAGCAATTTCACACAAACATCCACCACCTTTTTACACCTTTTTACACTCCACTAAAGTGCCTACACAAAGAATTGCACAGAAATAGTGGGTTTGATTTTCCCCCAACTGTTCAAAATGTCTGCAATGTCACATTCCTGTCACTGGAACAGAATCCTCCTCTCTCCAGACACGCACCAAGAACCCCCTGGCCATTAATGGGAGTTCTCACTCCTGACTCAAGCACGACCTTTTTGTGTCTTCTGTTTGTTTGGCAGCCAAAGTGAATAATGTTCCCAGGCAAATAATGGAGTGATGTTGCTTCTTCCTCAGAAAAAAAATATTATCCCAGGGAGGAGTGTGACAGATCTGATCTCACAGAGCCTTGTGGAGAGATGGCAGTTCAAAGCCACGCTGACTTTCCTTGCTGATGCCTCGAAATAACTTCAGTAATCTCTCACCTTTCCCTCCAAACCCTCCTCCTTCTGCTGTGCCCAGTTTGGAAGTATCAAGTGCAATTATTCTGTTTCTAAGGAGCTGCAGTGAAAGGTGAATTTGTCATTACAAATATCTCTGTCCACGAGAACTTTTCATTCCCACCAACAGCAGCTCCCACCACGGCGAAGCTCAGGAGTGTGGATTAAAAGACCTGACTTAGAGGTAGAAATGAATGAGTTACAGGTAATTAGAGCAGGCTGAAAAGCAGGAACATGATGTTTGGAGCTAAACAATGTCACAGATAGTGCCTTAATTAGCAGCAAAAGTGATTTAGCAAAGTAATATTCTAATACCAATCCAATTGCTACAAATTATTAATAATGATAAGCGTGGAATAACCAAGATCCACTAACAGGGAGATGCAATATCTGTCAGAGGAAAACATAGTGCCCCTTTAATAATGAGATTGTAATTAGAATAGAACAATAAAGCTTGCATTAATATTGAACAAAGGACACAATACCCTGGCATTATGCTATGCAAAAGGAAAAAAAAATCCTATTGCTGAAATTCTAAAAGAGTCTAAAAATCAAATATATCAAAATATAGGCATGGAGATTATAATTAAAGTCTATAATTTTTGCCTCTCTGTTGCAAACCTGGGCTTAGACAGTGTCCTCCTTAGGATGACCTGTTAGGACAGGGATTGTCACCTCTGGGCGGACAAACATTGCTTTTAATTTTTAATTTTATTAACCCTAAATATGAATGAAATAATGGAGAAAAGTGGTGTTCTGGAGGGTGAAAACCAAACACAAGGTCAATAAAACCAATCCATTTGCATTACTTTTTGCTGATCCAGGACTATGATCCAGTCTCCTGGAAAATGTGATTTTGACTGTGCTTGGAGCTGACAGAGCCAAAAGTAGGAAAACTCAAGGGTGTGAATGTAAGAGCAACGAGAGAAGTGCTTTGCAGATGGAAATAGCTGCAGGTTCAGGGCTATCTCAGATATTCCCATTCATCCAGCCCCTACACGTGCCCCCACTAGGCTAATCCATCCATATTTCTCCCAAATTACAGATCAGGACGTGTCTCAGAGCTGCCTTCCCATGCACAAACACCAGCAGCAATTTTAGTGGCAATCACAAGAGTTCCTCTTCCAGCCAGTGATGAAAAAACGCCTCCCATCCCTAAGAGGTTTATTTTCGCCGTGCAGGCACCAGACCCACAGCCTAAATAATCCTGGGTGGTTTGGAATCACTCTGGGAGCTCACACTCTGTGACAACCACATTTTCTGTCCTAGTCAAGTGCCAACTATAATAATAATATATATATATTAAAACAGGACTTTGAATAGGAATCTTTTTTTGCTGCCAAGAGATTGGAGGAGAAGATGAATCAGAATTTGGAACCCCCCCAGTTAAAGTGGTCGTGGTACCTCAGGAATGTCAAGTGGGTGTGACTGCAGTGAATTCCAAGAAGTTTTCAGTGTTAATTCCTGCTCAACAAGAAACACACACACATAAACAGCGATCAATGGGCTCTAAATGAAAAAGAAGTGGCGAATCAATAACTAGAGACGTTTTATTTTCCAGCTTCTGCAAACAATGCGAGGGATGATCGGCCTGTGATTATGGGGAAGCAGCAGATATTGTTGCAGCTCTTGAAAGCTGGTGGGCAAGATCTTCACCCGTGCCAGTGTGTGCAGAGCTGCTGGGTGGGAATATTAAACAGCATGGAAAATTCAGGCTGGCTTTCCATTTCTAAGGAGAACGGATTTTCTTTTCTTTTTCTTTTTCTTTTTGCATTTCCAAGGTGTGTTTTCTGCAAACAAAATAAATCCCTCTCGCTCTCGCTGCCCATTGACATTCCTTTTCTCTCCATCTCATGCAGGACATGGAAAGAGATGAACTTGAAGGTCCCAACCCAAACTGTTCTATGATTCCATGTCCATCATTCTCCCCATAATAAATTCTGAGGGGTTTTGTGTGTCAATTCTTTAACTGAGGCATCAGTTCTGAAGATAAAATATGATGGATTTGATTATGGAACTCCAAGGGATTCCATGTTGTCAGTCTTTGAGGACCACAATGTGCTGGATCAAGGTGGAGCAGCTCTGAAATGGGGGGGAGAGGTTCTCAAAATCCAGCCCTGCGGAATTAATTAAACATTCCCAAACAAAATGATCATCTCTCAAACAGATGTCTTATAAGTCACCTGAAAAGGGTGACATCCAAAACCCCGTTACTTCAACCCCAGCAATTTTACTTTAAAATGTTGTGCTTCGCTAAACTGTTTCAGTGATATATTATTGTGTCTTCTCAAGCTTAATTTTTTTATACTTAAATTTGCCATTGCTGACAATAGAAAATGCTCAAAATATTTGAAGTGCTTAATCACCTGCTAATTTCAACTTCTTGGCAGCGATAATAAAGTAAAATTGAATTATCTTTGAAGCTGTTGAAAACAAAAAAAAAAAAAAAAAAAAAAAAAAAAAAAAAAAAAAAAAAAAAAAAAAAAAAAAAAAAAAAAAAAAAAAAAAAAAAAAAAAAGGAAAAATAATAAATAATGTCTTCTAAAGTACCAGGATGTTATTTTACAAAGTTAATGAGCCTTTTGTACAGAGAGATGAAATGACTTGATATGAACCAAAAGAAAACCATGTAAAATTTAAATAATAGGGGAAAAAAAAATCATGTAAAGTAACTAATTGAAGAGATTAGAAAGCAATAATTACTCAAACCAGTGTAAAAATAGGTTAGGTCTTTCAGACTGTAGAAGAAACTTATACACTAGAGCCATATAGAAAACATAAAGCTCAGGTAATGATTCCCATGAATTCCAGCATGCTGCAGTGAACTCCAGGAACTGTAAATACCACCTTCCTGACAGCTAAATCAATGCAAACTCCAACCTGAAAGTGCACCCTCCAAGCAGCACCTGAGCTCTGACCTCCTTTTCCCCACGTCTGGGCCCTCAGGGGGATTCAAAAAAGATGTTTTTCTCAGAGATGAAGGATAATGAGGAAGATTCTCCTCTAACGTGAGTCCAGCCCGTGGTACAGAATATTAAACATCGTTCCCTGTGTCCAGCAGGTGGTTTCCTTGGGAAACACGGCAGTGTTGCTCTGTTGTCCCCTCAGAACGAGAGCTTTGAGGTGGTTCGTGTCTGTTCAGAAGAAAAGCTTCAAATCCACTTAACTCCACTAAATATAAGGGTTGGGTTTTCAGAATTCTTGGCTTTTGGAAGGAAATGATCCAACTGCCCTTGGAATCTGAGCAGGCACAGCAATGCCACTGCTGAGCCCTTCTCAGTGTCACTCCAGCTCGTTGCTCTTGATGCTTCTTTATTGGGGTTATTATCATTTTTTGCGTGTACTTCATTACCAGGGCAGCTGAAGCCACAAACTGGTGTGAACATCACAGAAACACAGGATGGTTTGGGTTGGAAGGGACCTTAAAGCTCATCTCATCCCACCCCCTGCCCTGGGCAGGGACACCTTCCACCAGCCCAGGGTGCTCCAAGCCCTGTCCAACCTGGCCTTGGACACTCCCAGGGCTGGGGCAGCCACAGCTTCTCTGGGCAATAATATGCCTCTCTTTGAACTGAGCAGAGAAGAAAATACCTGAAAACTCCCCAGGGCTCTGTAACATCCTCCTGGTCAAGTGGCCAGCAAGTGGCAGAGCCAGAACTGCTTCCCAAGCACAGCCCTCTGCCACCAGAAGATTCCTCCTTTATTTCACCTTGCCCTGAGGTCAGAGACTCACTTTTCTCACACGCTGCCTGATTTTGTCTGGGTTTTGCCCTCGAGCTAGAAACAGTTTTTCCTTCTGATAAAAGAGAGCAAATGCAAGTACAGAAATTGCTCATTCTCATCCTTGAAATGAAATACAGAGGGACCAGCTCTGTGTAAGACCTTCCAGGACTGAACAGGGACAAGCAGCTCACTCTCTGCCACTCACCCACTCTCCAGTTTAAAGCAATATTTGGGATGATATTTTCCAAATGTGATGCCTGCAAAGCTGGGGGATGGGTTAGACAAATGCATGAATTTCCCTTCCTGTCTGTGATGGCTTTTCATCCACCTTGTCTTTTTTTTGCTAATAATATTTTTCCTGGTAATTCCATAAGTGTTAAGTCTTTCTTGTGTATTTGAGCATATGTGTGGAAGTTCCTGGAATGCCAGTCTTCCTAAGAAAAGAAATCAGGTAAAGCAGCTCAATGATTTCATAGCCCATCCTCTCCATAACACACTCACAGTCCCTCTTTCTGCATCTTGCCAAGAGCCAAGTAATTTGTTGCCTCTGAAAGGTTGATGCAAGCCAGATGCTTGCAGGTCATTTACAGAAATACGACTTTTAGGGTCGTTGTTCCCCCCAAATCACGAGAACTCCCATGTTGTCCAAGGGAGACCTGATCATTATCATTCTCTGACTCATCAGCAGGTCTCTGAAGGCCTCTGGTTGTTCAGAGAACCCTGAACAATTCCAGGCTGGACTTGTTCATCTCCACAGTTTGCTGTTAGGAATAGCAAAGATATCACTTGTCTTAAAATATATGGTCTGCTGTTCCCTTCCTAAAGGTGCTGTTATGCCAACAGTAAATCTGCAAGAGGCTGCAGGCAGAGAGTGGGATGTGATGTATTCAATATTCATCAGGCTGTGACCCAAAGGAGGATCAGGACACTTCACATCAGGCAGTTTCTCTCCCTAGTATAGCAGTTTGGAAACGATGGGCCAAAATACAACCCTGGAGGTGGCAGCTGCACCTTCAACTGATTTTAAGAAAATAAGCCAAAGGACTGTGTAAAAACACTGCCTCATTTCCAAAATCCAGGTCAGACTGGCTGGTTGGGCTTTGAATGTTTGTATTGTCCGTAGATAATTTTAAGGGCCTGGTGGCATTTACTGACATTTTGCTTTTTCCTTATCTTTAACCCCAGAAAACCCATTTGTTTCCTTGATGGGGTCAGGTCCCTCAGCAGTGCAAAGGACAGTGGCAAAGGCCATCTCTCTGTGCATGTATTTATTGGAAGCCACCACCAGGAACCAGGTCAAAGAGGTGCCATTTTCCTGCAGAAATGGGAGTGGCACAGAAAATCTGGATAAGCTGTCCAGGAGGAAGACAAACTGCAGAAATGATAAGGTAACTCCTCCTCTTCCTGAGCAGTAAAAAAACCTTGGAGATTTGGAAGACGGAAGCTGGGAAGCTCAGATATTCACTGTGATGGGGATGTAAATTGGGATTTTACACATCCTGCTGAGTAGGGAGCTACCAACAGACCTCTTGGTTACCCCAATACCTGGGAAAATCAAGCAGTGCCTGTGTCTCTCCTTATCTAAGCTCTGCAACCTGTATTTCTCCTGCATCCCTAAACTGGGTGATAGAAAAGGGCGGAAAAATGGCTTTTGCAACGTATTTATGATCAAATTATTCCCTGCATTACAGCATCGAACAGAATCCATGAACCCTGATTGGCAGAGGAGAGAATGGAGGGAGCAGAGAGACACAGATGAGGGGGCTGTTAGTGATGGAGAACCAGACCTGGAACACACATCCAAAGAACAGCCTGAGGGGCATCTGAGGGATGCTTAACACAGCAATAGGAGATGAAAACTTAAAACAAAATCTTCCCTCGATATGATATTGTTGGCAACCCACGTTGCACAACAGCAGGAGCCAAGAGCAGCCACAGGAGGAAAACTCGAGACAGTTTCGGTGTGAAGAGACAATGATTTGATTTTATTCAGCACTTTGGACAGTTCTGTTCATTCCAGCTTCTCAGAACCCTGTCTAGATCTTTAATCCAGAAAGTGAGTGCTCTCTCTTAACATATTCCGATCAAATAATGTTTAAATTTCAGCAGCAGCAGCAGCAGGAGCTGCTTTTCATATATACCCAAAGCAAGTACACAGGATTTAAAGTAATGATCTCTGAGTTTATCTTCATCACCCTTCTTGCCTCTGGTGTTGTGCTTAGATCAGATTATCTCATTTAAATAGCAATGGGTTATGGAAATAAAAAAATGTCTAATCTGTTCCCTTGCTGTGTCACTGTGAATGTTTTACTCTATTTTATTTTGTCCCCTACGGCACTTGCAAGAAAACCCCAAAGACCCTTGTTGAGTCACATAAAAAAGCTCTGCTGGAAAATAAGGGTTGGAGGAAATATTACTCTTTCCACATAAAGAGAATATAGAGGGTAGTTTGATTTCTGAGTGATTGAATTACCATCTTGAGGGGTAATAATACCCAGCTCTGCCTGTACAGGACGTTTAATCCTTAGATTTGAAATGAATTTATAGGTCAAAACCGTTTTCATTCTACATGTCTGGTAGAATTGAGGCAGAAACAAAGAAGAAATGACTGACCAATGTCATTTAACAACCTGAATTACCTTTCAAAGCCCAGCCCACAGAACTGCTCTGCTCAGCATCCAGGCTAGTTCCTAATTTTCCCACTCAGTTCTATTACTCCTAAATTGCTGTGAACCATCCATGTAATAAATCAAAGAAGTTTTGCCCATAACTGCAGTTTGACTGTTACCATCAAACATATTTCAGCATGTCATGTAGTGAAAACCAGCAGAGCTCCACTGAAATCAATGGAGTTAATTTATACCCAGGTATAAATTAACTTATCTCACAGAAGTCAGTGGGAGAATTTGCTGTTTCTTTAATTGACAGCAGGACCAGGACAAAAGGGCCGTTGTGATCTACCCCTGGTGCCTGGGAATAGGGAAGGTTTAATTTTTTATCTATTTTTAAACCTTCAAAACCCTGAACATGCTCACGTAAAAGTGAGCTCCCAGGATCTTTTAACTCAGCTGGCACAGGACACTGGTCTGGTTAAAAGATGATCCTTTAGCAAGAAAATGATGAAGATGACAAAAAGTTTGAAAAAGGAAAGCTTTGTGGGAAAAAAAAAAAAAAGAAAAAGCTGAAGGAACAGGCTGTATTTGGAGCTACAAAACATGGGGGTAAAAATATCTTGTCTATCACCAGGCTGTGCTGCTCCTCCAGAGATTCATTTTCCAGGATCACCATCGATTTCCCAACCTATAGCAATCAAGGAGTTATAGGGGAACTCTTGTACCCTAAAAGATTGGTGAATTGGGAAATAAAAGGGAATGTTGGGGCACTAAACAGGTGTTTGTTGTGTTTAGTTCAGCAAATCTGGGCTTAAATGAGCCACTGCTTGCTTGAAATATTTTATATATCACAATAATTTAATATGAAGTCCTGACCATGCTGGTTGTTTGTTACTGAAATGGGCATTTAGTATTGATTTAACGGAAAGTCTGATCCCGAGATTTGCATTTTTTATCCTGAGATTTACGTTCCACATTGAGATAAAATGGCATCAAGTTTAATTTAAATTGTGTTTTAATATACTACTGAAGTCTGCACTCTGCTCCGCTGCTTCATTTCAAACAGCTGCTGACTCATGCACTACATAATTAATTTAAGTATCATTTGGGGTCACTTTAATACAATTTCCTCGTAAGTACATGAGTAATATCCTGGCTATTTAGAGTTCGATACATTAATTGTAGACAAAAGTCAGTCGTCATGGTTTCTATCACAGCCAAGTGTGAGGGGTCAGTTCATCCCCCAAATTCATTATAACCTCAAAGAGTTCAGTTCCCATTCTGGGCCTGTTTTCAGCTGGGGCTGTAATGAGTCACATGAGTTAATCCCATTTAGATGGTTTTATGAAGCAGGATTGTCAAGTTATATGCTTTTAATTAGAAGAGAGGTTGAAAAAAAAAAAAAGGAATGAACTCAGAATACCAAACCCTCGGTGCGAGCAATGCCCAGCCAGGCAGAAAAGAACGTTTTACCTCACAATATGCTACCAACTGTTGATATTTTAATTAAGCACAAGGGATGTTCAAGGAGGAGAAGGTGGGAGCACAGTCCTGCCTCCTCCAGCCACCCTTTGTCCTCTGCATCCAACCTGGGCACTGTCAGGATGCCCAGCACTTGGATCAGGGGCAGGGTGGGTGGATGAGGTTCCATCATCACACAAACAGGAGGCAAAGAAAGAACATTTAAACCCATTTTGGGCGTTCAGCAAGATTTCCTTTCATTTCTATGCGTTTATATTCTGATTATTATCTTATTCAACACTCCCAAACTGGGCTGGTTTTCAGCCCAGCTCCATTTGCTGACCTGGGGCTTGGTGATGCTGTGGCCAAGAAAGGTCTCTCATGGATGTTGTTACCCAAGTAACAGTTGTATTTTAGACTGGTTTTTTTGAAGCTTTTACCTGGATTTCACCTTTCTTGTGATCTTGAAACGTGATTTCCTGGCTCAAAGGCAGAACCAGGAGTTGCTTAAAATTACAGCATGTCCTAATGAAAAGCTCCTTAGTCACCTGTTCATACAAATAAGTCCTGTTAGTTTTGGTAATTGCTTCTCCTTTCTTGAAGAATTATGACACTGATATAGATTTATCAATCACAAGTACTAATAGTGGAACATTTTACCTGTGCTGCAGCTCATGAATGGCAGCAGACTTATTAGTTTCCATAGCAACACCATCTCCACTTTCCAAGGTCAAAAATTCCTCCCATCCAATCAGTGGAAGAAAGTAAAGTGTGTCTTCCTGTGACTACCTTGATATTCTGCAAAAACAGGAAGAGATATTGCATAATTTAAGTACAGATTTCAAACAAATACCCCAATTTCCTCTGTGTAAAATCATGTTCTACTGCACCATTTGAAGACTCAGACCCTAAAAATGCAATAAATGGTCAAGACAGGATCCTCTCAGCATAAAAATAACTCCAAAATGACACAAAGCTGGTGATGAGATGAGTGAAAATCAGGAAGTGTTGGAGTTTCACCCACCCCTGCATAGAGATTCCTGGGGCTTGGAGCAACCTGGGCTAGTGGAAGGTGGCCCTGCCCATGGCAGGGGGTGGAATGGGATGACCTTTAAGACCCCTTCCAATCCACAGTGTAAAAAACACACCTTTTCTGTGCTAAGCTTCGCCATTCAGAAATGAAACACCCCCCCACAAGGATTTACATAACAATTTCCTTTAATTTCCTGTGACATTTCAGTCAACATACGATGAATTAGGCCAGGAAAAAAGATCTGTTTGGCCTGTGGTCCCGAAGGGCAAACGAGTAATTTACTGTTGGGAATCAGTTCATAAGCCAGCTGCAACCAGAAATCACTTCATCAAATGAGTTTAGAAGATTGTGAAATCATTCCAAACCTTTTAAGTGCTGAAAGTTTTCCACTGAGAAATTACATTTATGATCCACGTTTCCAGGTCCATATTCTCTTCTCACTTGTCTCACTTTTCATATCAGGGTGAAAAGATATCATACAGGATTATCCTGAAACTTATTGCTGATACCAATGAGGGACAGATTTTTTAGAAAATTAAGGAATTCTACTCATTTGGAACTCGTCCCTCTTCTATAAGGGATCTCATTCTGTTCATATCTTTTATGAACTTCACTTAAAAATTTCAGGAGGTCTCAGAGGGAACACTTTTAAACCTGGGGCACCACTGAAAGTGGCCATTTCAGGGGGGGAAGCTTGACAAGCTTCTACGTTTTGAAAAAAGGATTGAAAAAGCAGTTCCCTTCAGCCTTTTGTGATGTCCTGCTTCACACAAATCAGGGGTCTACTGAAGCCCATTTGCATCATTTATAAGTGTATGAAAGGAAAAGTATTTAAAAAGTGCTAATTTATAATTCTTGCGAAGTAGAGAGAACAAGGAGCTGGATGGTACCTTCAGACATCAACCCTGCCCCAACAACAGTGGCTGCACCTAAAATAAATATTTACTCACAACATATTTACTTTCTTTTCAATACTTTTTTTGGTGTTTTTCTTCAATACTTGCATTCAGTTCAGGTTCCACTCTAACCCCTTCTTTAAACCACCTGTCGATACTGAAGGTGGGCATTGATTATTTCTACTTAAGTGTAAAACCTCGTGCTTTTCCTTATTGAATCACATCATATTTATTTCACAGCCTTTCTCTTGCTTGTCAATATTTGTCTTGAAGCTGCTGTGCACATCCCTGATATTTAAGACAACAAAAACCACTTTACCTTTTTTTCCCCCCCCTTGTCCTTCCTAAACAGAGTGTGTCCCTTCGGATCAAAATGCAAGAGTTTTAATCATCTACTTAGATGTCACTTTAATTCATCTTATATTCCTTTTGTGACTTTCCCTGTGTCACAATTTTGCCTTTTTTTTTTCCTAACCATAGGTCAGCAGGAGCGAAAAGATCCCCCAAACCACCACGACCTGTGTGTCCTGCAGCACTGCAGGGTGAGGAGGCTCAAATTGCCCCATTTACTGGCAAACCCTCCTGCTGGGTGCCGATGTTTGATGTCAGTAGATAACAACCAGAATTTGTCTGCAATTTATCCTCTATTGCTGCAGTTGTGGCGATGAATTTTGCACATTGCCACGGGTTTCCTTGGTGTTTCTGTCTCAATTCACCTCCTGTGCTTGGTACTTGTCTGTGGTTGCTTTTCTTGCCGTGGGCAGAGAC
Source organism: Empidonax traillii (assembly GCF_003031625.1). Classification (NCBI taxonomy): domain Eukaryota; kingdom Metazoa; phylum Chordata; class Aves; order Passeriformes; family Tyrannidae; genus Empidonax; species Empidonax traillii. The sequence continues at coordinate 396,865 of NW_020955613.1, read as the reverse complement.
GTTTCCCTGTGCTGCCCATGTTGGTCCCACCCAACTCCTTTCCCTCAAGATCTCTAAAACTGATCCTTTTCCTGATTAAGCCACATTTGTTGTGCGAATTATTTTGTGCAGATCACCTGAAATCCTTTTCAAGAGTTACCAGAAAAAATTATGGCTCAAAGGACATGATTTACCCCCTCCAGGATTACTCATGTACATCCTGAGAGGAATGTTCCCAACAACGAAAAATAACCAATAAAAGCCAATTAACTGACCATATCCAGTATTTTGTAAGACATTTGTACTCTCTTACAGGAGCAGATCCTTCTGAAAGCCTTCCTGTTTTCTATTCCCCTCCAGCTGAGTTGTAGATAAGTCTTTTGAAACCAAGAAGCTTCTGCCAATATTTAGAATATATAACTCGAATTCTTTGTATTCATACAAGGTATTGATCAATCCTCAGAACTGTAATTCTGCTGCTTCTAGGACTGCAAATTATGGAGCATTACTGTAAATATATATATACACACACACACATATTTCCTTTAAGTAACCCAACTGTTTTAGTCCTTTCCCCCTGACAAACACAAGGACCTAACTGGCAAGCAGGCACTTAATAATTTTTACAATGTCTTTCCAACAGCAGCTTCCATGGGATTATTTACTGTCAAACTAAATCAAGAATAAATGAAAAAACTGAAATATTTATAGCATAAGAAAAATCTGGTTCAGACCAGAAATCCCAGCCTGGCATTAAATCAAGAAATGTAACAAGATTCTGCCATCATACCCTTTGTTTGCTGGATGTGCTGCTATCACTTATTTTAATTGTTATGCCACAGTTTGAGCAGAGAGATGGATGGAAAAGAAAACAGGTTAAATATGATCATGGGGAAATATTACATTTTCCCCTAAAAATACTGATTGGATGTCCACTTGTCCACAGGATGTAATTTATACAAAGATGTTTATTACAGGAGAAGTCAACATCACTTCTTGTTGTTTTCCCATTAGAGAAAACAAGTCCATAGGAAAGAACTCAATCCTCAGACAACTTTCTACCTGTTTTTTTTCCTTCTTATCTGTGGGGGAAGGAAAGATTTCTGTTCCTGAGACATCCAAATGTGGCGTGTGGGACACCCAGGGGTGTACAAGAGACGAACTGATGGAAGGAAGGTGGATGAAACACTGCATGGAGGGGTTGTGCAGCATCTACTTCTCATTGCAAACACTCTGGGTCATATTATTGGAAAGAAAGCACACAAAAGCATTCCTTTCATCAAACATTTCTTCCTGGATAGCTGGAATATTGAAAAATTCAGTCTAAACGTGGGATTTGAGTATTGACTTAGTGACGTTGTGCTTAGCACAGAGAGGGAAAGGCTTTCTTGTGTGGTTGAAGCCTTAAGTTGTATTGCTGTTTCCTTGGCACTGGAATTTAGAAGGAGGTATGTTATGGATTCATTTATTCATTAAAATGATCTGACATCTCTTTAGTGTATTAACAAAAGTGCCAATACTTCGTTCTTCACTGAGCTGAGGCTCAACCTGCTGCCCAGGCTTTGGCTTTCACGACTTCCACTCTCTCCAATGGCTTATTTTTTGAGTAACAAAACACTTACCAGATCAAATCTGTGACAAGGGACAAAATGCTCTTGTGGTGTCATCTGAGCTTTTGTGAAAATAGGCCCCATTCCACATTTCTGCCACAACTGTGCCGGTTTTGTGAGAGCAAGAGAGCGTGGGTTCAGGTGCTGATCTGACATCGTGCTGGGGTAAAACTTGTCAGGCACTGGAATGATGAGATTTTGCTCTTAGCTAAATTTAAGGAAATGGACATTTTTCCCCATGGCAAAATGCAGCTGTGTTTGCAGAAAGAGCAGCTTTCTGAGCTGGTGAAAGGAACGATGTTTAACAACAGGGATTTGGGGCTGAATCCCACAGTGACGCCGGTGGTGGAGCTTCACTCCAGGGCTGGTATATTGGTGTAGCCACCTACAGAATAAGTTCTGTTGAATGTATGTAGAAGGGAAGGAATAAAAATGTGAAGGGAAGAGGCTAAAATCTGGGGAGTGCACGAACAGCCTTTTTTTCTGCAGCCTCAGCTTTCCCTCCCACCAGCTTCCACACATCTATATCATCTTTTGAATTTGGCCTTACGTACTTTCGTATTCTTCATCTGCCAGGAAATAAGCCAAGTCTGTCCCAGCCAGGCTTGAATTCTTGGCACACCATTGCTCCTGATCTCTATATTGTCTCCTGAGCACCTGATTTGAAGGCATCTAATGTGAATTTTCTCATGAATGCCAATGATATACGGCTACATTTTTCTTTTCAAACTTTTTATCCCTGAGGCGCTTTCTGCACTCAAACTATTTCCCAGATATCCATAACAGACTGAATAGCAAACACTTGCAACTACCAGAGCAGAAGCAGAAGAGACCAGTCTTCCAGGCTGCAGCAAGATTTACTTATGCTGCTGCAGTACTTACTGCTTATTTAGAATTATTGAACCATATTTCGAGGGAGAAAAGTACCCCGTGTTATTTAACAAAGGTTTCCGATACCGATCACTCCTATTTTTTCCTCCTGCACAAAAGGGCTTGGATTTTCATTTGGTTTTCACTCCTGACTGCTATTGCTTACTTTTCCTAGGGAAACAGAAAATATAGTGGCTCATTTGCAAGTCAAATTCCGTACATGAAGCCTTCGGGGAGGGTTTAAATCTTGTGTTTTCAAAACGTTTTCCTAAAATCCAAACAAACAGCTCAGTTGTGTTTCAGGTGACATTGAGGCTCGTTCATGGTGGGACATACAGAGGCTTTTGTTTCTTTAACTCCCCAAATTAAGGATTCAGCAGCAGTGAAATGGCCCTGGCACAGGTTGCCCAGAGAAACTGTGGCTGCTCCATCTCTGGAATTGTCCAAGGCCAGGTTGGACAGGGCTTGGAGCAACCTGGGCTGGTGGAAGGTGTTCCTGCCCATGGCACTGGATGATCTTTAAGATCCCTTCCAAACCATTCCATATTTCTAAAGACCCTGTTGTTTGGGGGTTTTTTAATTTATATACATGAAGTTCTGGTGCTACTTTGGCTCTGTGCACTGACACCTATGATAAATAAACACAGAAATATCTCACCCAGAAGTTGGTTTTGTTTCATAAATGGTAAAGTCTTTTTTTTGTTCTTTATAAACTCTGGCTGGTCTCTTGGTCTCTCACTCTGGGCCATGAGGAACAAGAATATTAGTGTGAGGAATGTTTGGGTGCCCTTGCACAGCAAATATATTGGGATTTAGGGTGAGTTTGCACATCTGCAGCTGTGCCAAGGCTTGGTTTTAGTCCAGACCCATCAGCAAATCCTTTTTGGGGGATAAAATATTCAATCAGTTAAGGTTGACACTGCCCAGAATGGTACGTGGCAGTCAAGTAAACTCTTATCCCATTACCAGAGCTGTGGGCCTGAATCAATTATAAAAAAAATCCCAGTAACTACATTCCTCTCTATAACACCTTTTCCATGGCTTTTCTCCACTTCCCCTGCCTGGCTTTGGATATAAACATGTTTTGAGTCAAGTCAATCAAAGACAACAGACAGTTACAAAGCCAATATATCAATTGGCAGGGATTTCTGCTCTGCAGTCCCTGTCACATACAGAATTATATTTTGGGACACCATTTATCTGTAAGAATGTCCAAATTCAGGCTAATATAAAATATTTGCCCCTGAATTAGGTGAGGCACATCATTGCAAGTGTCCCTTAAGTATTCAGTGAAGTCTGTTCTTTGTTAGTCACCCCGTTCTACTCTGTGTCACGTAAAGAGAAATTGTTTCAGTTGAAGTAGTTTAGAAACGTGTCATGAGCATTACTACTCATTACTGATATTCCTGGAGGCAGCAGCCACTTACAGTGATTAGGTTCCTCATCTTTGAGGTCCTGAAATGGGATATCAAGAAGCACAAGGTCTCCTACCCTCCTTCAGCTGAGCTTCAGTCCCAGCTCTGTGTGGCTCAGTGCTGTGTTCTCTGTGCCTGGCAGAAATTACGCCTCTGATTTCTGGAAGATGTGTTTTCCACATTAAATTTGTAGCTGGGATAAGCACAGGTGCCTTTTACAGCCCATTTCCAGCCTGCAAGTCTTTTCATAAACTCAACAGAAGCGAGGCAGGAGGAAGAGTGGGACAAAATAGAGCAATAATTCATCTTATGTTGTTTGATAGATAGAAAAATGTCAGCCAAAAAGCTTCCTGGGGCAAAATGGATAACCTTAAAGGAAGATTTGCAGCAGTGATAGCAGCATTTAGCATTAAGTGCCATGTTTGCAGCAACTGAGGGAAGGAAAATCTGATTCAAGCCTCGGAGTGTCTGGAGGAGATATGTAAAGTGGCTCCCCAAAAGCTGATGTGCTCTTGAGCTGCCATCTCTTTGTGTCTGCAGATGATACACAGATCCTGGGGCATGCTGGAAGAATTAACCTTGTATTCCATTTCCCATTTCACTTCCCTTTTTTGTGCAGTTTAAGCCTCTGTTGTATCAAGTGCAACAGGAAAAGCAGAATTTATTACATTTGTAATAAATAATTTGTAAAGAGAATTCTAGATAAAGCAGAATTCTCTATCAGAGCTGCCTAAAGCCCAAATTCTCATGTAGGACCTGTTAATCAAAATGCTTAAAGACATGACATTTGCTACAATGGGATGGCAACTCCACCCATACTTTGGCTTAATGTAAAGTATTCCTGAGTCATTCCAGTCAGTCACCCTGCTATAGGAATTTCCAGCTCTCTACCAATAAACCACAGGACTGCAGGAGCCAAACACAAGAGCTCTTTGTGCACATTCTTCAGCTAAAACAGTTCAGTCTCTGATGTGTGGGAAGGGACATTCCATCATCTCTGTGAGGTCTGTCCTCTCTGAATTTTGGTGGGATGGAAACTTCAGCCTGATCTGCAGGGATTTCCATGAACCACAGAAGTTATCATTTGCCATGTAAATTAGAATTTTCAATTCAATACATCATCAAATACATTTTTTCTGAAGAGATCTGGAAGTGGTAAGCTTACCAAACCCAACGAAATTTGTAAACAAATTATCACATTCCTTCTAACCTGCTCACAAACACTAAAGCTGCTTGTCTTGATGGTACCCAAATATTGGGAGGGAAGAGCAGACATTATTCTTCCCAGGTGAAAAGTTTAATATCTACTCCGTATCTGTGAGTGAAAGCTTAAGAACTCTAGAACACCTCCTTCCAAACATTATCAGTGTAATGATGATAAAAAAAAAAATCACTCCATTTCAACTGAAGTTAGTACCAAAATTCCCATTTCTTCAGCAAAATAGGATCAAAATTAGAATGTCATCAAAAGATAGTGTGCAGGTTTCTTCAAGGATATGGATGTTAATAAAGGAACTGCTGATAAACCTCTACAATGGTATCTTGAAGACTTCATCTCTCTCAAGATCTCATGCAGCAGTTGTTTCAATATGAGCCTCATATCGCAGGGATGCTTTAATTTGGGCCACCCTAAAGCCTGCTATTCAGTGTTTTAACTTTCATCCTCTGCTTGCTCTGCATTTAATATCCCAGATCTTTTTTATTAAATCCATATTAAAGGGATTGCGATCTCTTTATGGTCCTCTCCTTTCAAATAAAACAATATCCTCGGTAACAAAGCCCTTACTCCTGAGTTTCTTGCAAAAAAACCACGACACCCTCCAACCCCTCAGTGGTGGAATAAAGCTTTGGAGAAATGCTCTTTTCAACCAGAGAGTTCAAGCCTTGGAGAAACACCCTCAGAAGGGCACCGGGGTGTCCACCTGCCACTCCTACCTCAGAAATTCACGGGGCAGAGTTAATATTTGCAAACAAACAGCAAAAAAGGGAAACCAAAGCTAATTTTTGTACAAGAACCTGGAAATCTGCCAAATTATTAACAACTGGACTTCGTCCTGGCAGGAAATATTAACAGCACCATGAAAGGAAATCATTAAGTGTAGATTTCGCCAGAGAGCTGCCAGGAAATATGTAGATTTTTTTTTTTTTTTTTTTACCAGCCATACATTTCTATGCAGCAGTAAATAAAGAGGCCAGGACCAGTTCTGGGGTGACCTGGGTGGGAATGGATTGGAACCATCTGGCAGTGAGATTAGGGTGAGCACTAACTAATAAAAGCAGGACCAAGCAGGACTGGAATGCCAGGGTGACTTTAGGATGAGCTGAACCCCCCCATGACCATTAGTTTTGCCCAAAATGAAGCCTCCCCTCATTTGATTTGCATATGTGCCTGCCTGGGTGTCAGGAGGGAAAGTTAATTTCCAGGCTTATTGTTTAACAAGTAAATGATTCAGTGTGAAATGATGATCGTTCCCTTCCTCCTTGGTGATGCTGTTGCTGTTTATTGCCATCATTTAGAATCTCTTTGATAATGAGGAGAAGAAGAAAATAATCAGTTGCTTTCTGGATGAAATTGGACTTAATTCAGCATAATCTATGTATTTTAAGATAGGGGATATAGCCAAGTGGAATAATCAGTGCAGCAAACAGATTGCTTTAGTGTCTAGACAGGTTTCAAGATGATCTGGAGATGGGAACAGGCATACAAATGATTTACCTCCCCTGCTCCAGCGAAATGTCTGGATGCTGGTGGAATACAGAAGGAAAAAAAGAGGAAGTCCTTTAAACAAAAGCCAAGGAGAAAAGAGCTGGAGTTTCTAAAGGTCCCACCACAGCAAACACTTCTGCTGTGAGGTTTTGGGCAGAGGTTTCCTCTGAGCACATGGAAAAGGGTGATGCCACAGGCAAGGATCTGGAATTTGGGAGATCCTTCCTTGCCCAGGAGAGTCTGAAGAGGCTGAACAGAAGGTCCACAATTCCCAGTTAAAGCTCTGAAGATGAAAGATTTATCAGGGTTTAATAAATAGAAATAACCGTGTCTGTCCTTAACAGCTTTGACAACATTAAGCAGTGTCCTGAGTTTTAGAGGATGATCGTGTTTCAAGTCATAGAATAACTTACAGATTTCTCTTCTTTAAAGTATCTGAATTGGTAGTTTGAAAAGTTGATCTTGAGCTGTGTATTTAAATATATATGAGAAGTACATATTAATGTGATCTAAATATAAGCATAACTTTAGAGATTTGTTACTGAGAATGATTTGGCACATTTAAAAACATCTATTTTCCTTTTCCTATAATTGTGGGGTTTTTTTGCTAAAAGTTCTCTAGACACTTTAAAGTTCCTTCACAGTCAGTGTACATAACATATATCAATTGTATCAAGTTGCTTGAAAATTATGGTGTAATTTTAGGTCTAAAATTAATTGATTTGTAATTGTTTGTTTGGTTTTTATTAATTAATTTCTTCTGCAGCTCATGCTGTTTGCTAGGGTTTGTTTATGAGCTGTTTGCTCCTTCAGAAGTCAGACCTTTACCAGTGGGTGAAAGAAAGAGAGATAAACATTAACCCATTTCATTACATTAATTATTACTAGAATCCTGCTTTGCTCGTGGCAGATGATTTGTTAGATATTGATTTTATTTCCTGATAATTATCTTGAGCTCCAAACAAGTCCCACAAGCAGGTATTGATGCATTTGCATCTGCTGGATATGCAGCAGACAATTCATATATACACTCAGAGTAGGTTAGAAAAGCAAAATGTTAGCTTGAATAATTATCACTATTTATGGATGTTTTCTCTTCCTGGCTTCACTAAAGAGATTGGAGCTTGATCTTGCTATTCTGGAGGTGTTCTGGGGCTTTGACAGGTCAACAGGGTTGGCTGCTCCAGGGGTGGGAAACTTTGAGCTTCATGGAGAAATGCTAATTTACACCACTGAGGAACCAGGACCAAAGATATCCAGAAGAAAAAAAGCCTTTAAAATTATCTATTTTATGATAAGAATCACAATTTTACTTAGGAGCCAGCTAATATTTAGGATGCACTTATTTATGTATGCACTCATTTAAAATATATCAATTCTAAACTTCGAAAATGGGAAAGGCCCTGAAAGGCCAGGACTGGATATAAATATTTAGCACGAGGTTTTTACTGGCATTGCAATTTTTTTTTTTTCCAGAGGCAGAACTTCCTTTTCATTTCTGCTTTGTTTTTTCACCCATTTGACTGAACAGGGAAAGTTAACAGGACTTTAACTTGGTTTGTTTTTTTTTGTACCATCAGTGCTCTGAGAAGCCTCTTTCACACCTTTCTATTCACTCCTTTCATTAAGACTCTCTTTATGCACCAAAATATGTTGTTGGAATCACAGAGAATAATGGAGAGGAAATCACACAAAGCCAAATGATGTGTTCTAATACAGAAAAGAAATGGGAGTGAATTAAACACTCCCTGTCTCACTCAAGGCCATTTGAGGAGCATTTACTTGGCAAAGCACTTCTGCAAATGATTCTGCTGATGAAATACCCCAAAATATACCCTGGTGCACATCCCTCAGCACAACACAGCCCTGAGCACCCAGCTCAGCTGCTCTGCACTACAATTAACAAGAGAAATGTAAAATCCTGAGGTTTCTGATATTGCTGTTGTGGCAATTAAAAATTCACCTGCATGTTTAGCTGTTCTTCATTCCCTTTTCACCCTCCTGATGCGCATTTTCCACTCCAAGCATTTCTGTGTATCCTCCAACACTTGCTGCATTCTTGGTCCACCCATGGCTTGAGGGTTTTTTTTTTGTGGTGATAGAATAAGTGAAATGTTCTTTGGTTTCATCCCTGCATCCAAATGTTTGTTGTGAACTCTTGTGATTGTTGGTTTAAGAGATTTTAAAAAATACCAAAATCTGTCTTTCCATAGTAAAGGGGATATTTCCTTATCCCCTTATCATTTTTTTATCCATTATCAAAAGCAACTTTTGCCTCTTGGAGTCCCTATTAAAGCAGGTGATTCCTCCAGCCCTCTCAGAAAGGTTGTCCTTTGTTTAGAGCCAAACCAACTATATTTGGAGCGTGAAAAAATGCTCTGTCACAATAAATCCCCGAGTCCATTTGTTAATAAGGAACCACAGTTACATTTCCCACATCAGTGAAAACAAAACAGGTCAACAACCCAAATTTTCCCTGCATTTTGTAAAGGTGCCTGAGATAAATTGCCTTCAAAACTGGAGGCTGGCTATTTAACACTGCTAATATTTCCAGCCAGAGGACAACAAGAGCAACATAAGGACTTGCTCAAGGAAAACACTGAATTTAAAGGGGTTTTAGGCTGTAAGTCTGGGGTCTGTCCAATGCCAAGTTTGTGGAATGGTTGGTCCATAGCAGCAGCAGTTACTGATTAACATATTTTCAGTTGCTGTCTTTGGTGCCATTGCAGGATCACCCTCACATTAACTGCAAAATATGTATTAAGGTGTTTGGCTGAATTGGGACACATTTCCCTGGAATTGCATTGGCAAAATCTCAGAATGGAGTTTAGGTCTCTGATGGGCTTAAAAGTGCTTCTTGTTTTGAGGGAGACACATTGAAGAGGATCTCGAAGTGAAGTGTCTGCAGTTCTGCAGAGCTCATCATACCTTCACTGGAGGGATGTTCCTAATAATGCAGATTGTTTCCTGGGATATTGCAGCTCTTCCCAGGCTTCTTGTCATTCCCATGTCTGGTTGAGCTCATAAATTGCCCATGGGCACTAATAACTTCTGCTGATGTTACTCTTTGTGTCGTTCTGAGTCTTGGCTCACCCTCCCTCCCAGTCCAGGGTATTTTACAGGTTCAGCAAGAGTTTGGAGATTGAATAGGGATGATAACAATGAGATGGCCCCGCATTTCAGTCTTGGAAACATCCATTTACTGCTGGTGATCTAAACAATGGGCTATTTCTTCTCTTTCTTGACATACAAAACAATGTTGTTGCTACATAATCACACAAATCAAATTTTTCACCACTTCTAGGCTAAGAGCAACACCCAGATTGATTATATTCCTTTCTTGGTCTGCTCCTCTTACTAAAATCTGTCATCCTTTAGGGGAAATAGCAAGTTCTAGGTCTGAAGGGATCCACTGCCTTTAGCTTTTATTTCTTTAACGAGCAAATCAGTCCTCATCAGTGTGCAAGTTCATCAACACCTATTTCAATTTCTGTACAGTCAATGTATCAGCCACAACTGCATCATGGGGAGGGCAAATCACACAGTAATTAATGGAGCTCATAAGCAGCACACAAGGTCTGATTCAGGCTTGTGAGAGGGAAACACATCCCAGTGATTTCAGCATGATTTAGATCAGCTTCCTAAAGAGCTGGCTCTTCACTGAGCTTATATGATCCAGCTACACGTTGCAGCAAACAGGTTTTTACTCTCTGTGTATCTACAGGTCAGTGCACTCATATTTCAAGCAGGACCTACTGAGGAAAAGCTTCTTTTGTGTTTGTGTGTCTGGCTCAAAAAAAAAAAAACAAACCCAAACCAAACCAAAACATAAAACCCCCCAAAATCACATTTGCTGCAAAGTCTTGCTCCTTTGCTTTGAAATTACACTGGGAAAAATGATTTTGTGTACAGGCCAAGGGATATGGCAAAGAGAAAAGTTGTATTATTAGAAAAAGCACATCTTAGTCATAAGCACAACAGGTTGCAGTGTGTTCCCTGGGAATGGTGGGAATCATTCTTTGTGAGAGGTTTTCCAACCCTCTTGATTCAAATCAGCAGATGATGGTCTGTGAGCACCCCTCAGGCTGCTGCTCAGCTGGGCTGGGAAGAGAAGGATTAAAGTTTCCTTCCCTTCCCTCTCTTTCTCCCATCCAGCAGAAAGTTCCTACTAGGAAATAAAACACCGAGCACGCAGCTACCCCAGAACACCTCTGCACTCACACCCTGTCATATGGGATTCAGGGGTGAAAATATCCCTTTCACAAGCTTTACAGCCTCACAATTTGCTTGAATTATTGTTCAGAGCAGCTGATATTATCCACTGCCACATCCACATGGCCAGCCTGGGAAAGTACAGGCAAAAGACTGATGGAAGTAAAAGTTGTCCCTTCAAGACAATTTCAGGCAGTTTGTTTGTGTTTCCTTTGGTCTCATTAGGCTGCCACTGCAAGATAAATGGTTTGGGTTAAGGGTAATTTAGTTTATGGCACAACAGGTATGAAAGGTTATTCCTTCTTCTGCCCTCCTGCCATAAAATCCACCTTAAAGAAAGGCAAGTCTTTATGTCTCAATAAACAGGAGCCACACAGATATTGTGTAACAAATTACATATTGGATAACCATCTATAAAATTTTAGTGGCTTATGAGGTTTGCATTGATTTGAATTTTACCCAAAGCGTTACAGTTCCTCCGAAACACTGAAATGAAAGGAAAACAGAAATATCTATTACAGTGGGTTTTAATAGTTTAGCCACCAGAGATATCTCTGAAAATGCAAATTACTGGCAACAGCCAAGAGATCAGGTTGTCCCTTCCCTGTTTGTGACACTGGGAATGCTGCAGATCAGCTCCACCTTTCACCAGACAAGGTTTTCCAAGCCCCATCCAACCTGGCTTTGGACACTCCCAGGGATGGGGCAGCCACAGCTTCTCTGGGCACCCTGTGCCAGGGCCTGCCCACCCTCAGAGGGAAGAATATCTTCCCAACATCCCACCTAAACCTACCCTCCTTCAGCTGAAATCCATTTCTGTTGTGCTATCACTGCATGTCCTTGTGAAAAGTCCCTCTCCATCCTTCATGTAGGCATGAAAGAAAGGTTTCATCCAGAGAAAGGCCACTGACTGGATTCCTAGTAATGTTTGTCTCTGACTGAATTTATCTCTATATATCTATATCTATCTAAATATATATGGATATCTTGAAAGTAGAAGGACTTTATTTATATAATGTAGAAGGGTTGCAATTATTCTTTACAGAATAGTAATTCTTTACAGAAATGTGCAATAAAAACCACTGATCCTTAAAGCAAGGAGGTGAGGCACAAACTGGCATTAATTAGTATTATTCCAACTAGAAAAGGGCAAGACCAGGTGGGACAGAGCTTGGAGCAACCTGGGAGAGTGGAAGATGTCCCTGCCCATGGCAGGGGGTGGAACTGGATGAGCTTTAAGGTCCCTTCCCACCCAAACCATCCAGGATTTTATGATTTTGGGTCAATAGTTTCTTTGCATTTGACCAGTGAGTCTGAGACACCAGCATTTCACACTCAGTATTCCAGGATTTACTTTATGCAGCCCAAAGCATCCCATCAACAGCAACCACCTCCCCTGCCCCCACATTTGTCGTGTTTGAGCCTGGCTGTTGGACCAGGCCTTGCCCAGGGTTGATCACCAGGCCTGTGCAATTATCCACTTCAATAATCAGTGTCTGCTCCTGATGAATTATAGCTCTGTCCTTCAGAATAAATGAGCTGCTGGGAGAGGTGTGACAGGTAACAATGCATTTGTAATGGTGGGTACAGCTATTAGGCTTGATGCAAAAAAATGGACTACTAAAATAGGTGAAAAAAATTAGCAGAAATAAAGCTAAACATCTATTTCAGGCCACAGTTGTTGACCTGGCACGGGAGACTGAAAATTAACCTCATTCTGCATAAATGCAGGAGGATTTCAGGCAGAACAATGTGGCCATGCTCAGGTCAGCTCTCAGGTCACTTGTAGCCTGCCATGGATAAGTTTTGGGCCATTTGAGGTGGCTGTTTCTCCTGTGATGGTGTAAATTTTGGCTGTTCCCTCAACTGCTTCATCCAACACTGATAACACTGCTCGGGCTGGCAGTGGACAGTCAACAAAAGGTACAAGAGATGGTTCCAGGATGGTCTCTGATAGTGCTACTGCCTTAATCAGGCCCCAGAGATTTGGGTCCAACTCTTTTCTTTCCTCTTAATCCCTTTTATAACTCTGTCCTTACACCCCATTCCACAGCCAATGAAAATATAGGATAAAACCAGTCAGTTAAGAAAGGAATCCCCTGTGCTGCTGGGGAGAGGGGTGGGTCTAGGAAGCAAATTTAGCCTCTTTTTATAGTAAAAACAGCTGGATATTTGCAGTCCTCACAGAGGAGCTTTCACCCACCTCAGAGGAGTGAGGTGGGTAGGAGGGCACAGCCTTGAGGAGTCTCCTCTTCCCCCTCTCTCACCCCCAAATGTGGGTCATTTTCTAGGGCGTCCCCACATACAAGCAAAAAATCTAGAATTCAAATTATTCACAAGGTTTTGTTAGAATTGTCCTTTTCCCTGATGTATTTTCTTCATGCATTTTCCATTCTCAGCCTCCTGATTTGTCCAGTATGGTTTTGAATCGTGAGGTCCCACGAGGAACATCACTAAAAGAGATCTCACCTGGTTTTACTTTGGTGTCATTTGTACTTAGAATCACGGAATCATTTGGGGCTGGAAAAGCTCTCTCAGATTGAGTCCAACCTTTCACTCAGCACTGCCAAGGTCACCACGAAGCCATGTCCCCAAGTGCCACATCTACACAGCTTTTAAACCCCTCCAGGGATGGGGACTCCACCCCTGCCCTGGGCAGCCTGTTCCAAATTACACTTCCATTTCCTCAATACTTTTAGCTCATTCAAGTGTCACAGACGTTCCCCAGGTATTCCTGGTACCCATCAACGTTTCGTGGTTGATTTTGGCCTGTTTGCCAACCACTCTGTGATTCTATGATTTTATGATTTTATTCTCTTAAAATACTTCTTTTGCTTCTGTGGGTTCAGTTGAGAGATTTGTATGACTTACTCACACTCCACTGAACTTAACAGGCCCCCTGGTTAGGCAGGGCCTGGGCTTTATTTTTGGGTATTGCTGCTGGTTCTCTGCCTGCTCGACCCACCCCCTCAGCATTGTCATACAAAGTGGTTTCCTGCTAATTCCTTTCAGGGCTTAGATGGATTTTGTATCAATCTTGCTGAGAAAGTCAGCCAGACAAAGAGGCAAAATCGTGACAGGGTTAGTCATTTCTATTTTGCCTGAATCAGTGAGTAAGGTGCTTTTTGTCAGTTCTTGCACTTCAAACCTAACTTTTATTGTCCTAATTTTTGACAGAAGTTCAGTTTTGGGTATCTCACACCTATGTCTTCCAAATCAATCCCCTGAATCCCTATCCCAAAGTTTAATCTCATCCATTATTCAACACCTGCTATAACACTAACTTTAAAACTGGTAATCTCCCAGCAAAGCTGTACAATTAAAGCTGAAATACATCTAGTACAGAATAATACCAACTAGCACTCCCCATAGCCTTCCCCAGAGCATCCCAAAATACCCACAGCATTCCCTGAAGTCTTGGTTATCAAGATTTCTAGAAGATATAGGGGTAGATCCTGCCTCACCTTAGGGGAATTTTGCATTAAAATGCAAAACCACTTTCCCTGCAAATTGAACTCCCCATCAGCTGAGAGTGCACCCATTTCATGCCAGATGTGAACGATCTGAATGCACCTCCAGTGCTGCTCCTTGCCCTGAGCTTTGCCCACTTTGCTCTGTCATTTTAACCCCTCTTTGTTTTGCCACTTTAATTGCTCTGTAGGCTCTGCTCCCCTTGGTGCCACCACCCTGAGCTGGCAGGTGGGTGATGGGGAGCACCCACCGTGCTGACCCCAGTACCACCCACAGCCCCACCTCCCCCCCACTGGGGAAGGGGAGCTTTCCTCCCTCTTGAGGCATTTTTTGAGCTGCCTTTGGACAAACCTTTTATTTTGGATGCCTTTACAGTCTCTGTAGCTGCAGTATTTAATGCTTTATTTGAAAATCTTGCATTTACCACAACATAAAGAGGCCATTATTGTTTATCTGTGCTCACCACTGTTCTTCTTTCCCTCCCCTCTCTTCCCAACTGCTTTCCCAAGTTATCCAGTGCACACCAGGCTCACTTATCCCCGCTTGCACCAGATACAGCACAGTTATGTATCTTCCCCCAAGCTCAGTGTCCTCAGAGGAGTATTTAGGTTAAGAACAGTTTATTCCTGGCTGGAACTGCAGCAATTGTGAGCAGGTTCATAAGCCAGGATTCTCCTTTGCTTCAGGCAGCTACTAAAAGCCAAGGTGATGTCTCAGATGGAATCAAAACTGGGGAGGAGCAGCAGTGGGGGAGGAAACATCCCTGATGCTGCAGCAAGGATGGTCCCTGTGGTGCTGATGGCCCAGAGTGGTGTTTGGGGCAGGGCAGGAGCACAGGGGGTGAATAATCCTATTAACAGGAAAAAACACACATGGAAAGGGGACAAATGGTGCAATAAACCTTTAGCTCAGGTGCCCCAAGCAAAGAGAGGAAAGAAAAGCTTGTGTGAGACCTGGGGATGCTGGAGCAGGAGCCTTTGTTGGGCAGTGGAAAGCAAGAGGACACTGAGGGTACACCATGGACACAGTCACAGCTCTGGTTCCTCCTTCTCAGGGGCCACACTTGAACAAAAGGCATTTCAAAGAATCACAGAACTATTGAAAAAGACCTCTGAGATCATCAAGTCCAACCTTTGAGCCATCACCACCTCGTCACCCAGCCCAGAGTGCCACGTCCATGGATGGAGATTCCACCAGCTCATCCTTTCTCCTGGTACCTCCATTTCTCCCTTCCTGCCTGGGCCAGGTGTGTTCCAAAGGGAATCTTTACACAGACACAGCCTGGCTTTGTCCTGCTTAGAGTTGCTTGGTGCTTAAACAGCAACGACAACAAATATTCACAGTAAGTTCAGTTCCACCGGAATTCTGTCCTTGGAAAATGAGGCTGTTTGTTCGTTTATTTTATGTGAGGTTTTTCATAGAATCACAGAATGGTTGGAAATTATCTTAAAGATCACCTCATTCCAACCCCCTGCCAAGGGCAGGGACACCTTCCACTAGCCAAGGTTTTTGCAAAAGAATACATGAATAAAACTGTTCCTATTCCAATTATGTAGGAAAACAGAGATTTTCCCTGCAAGTAAAAGATCCCTCTGATGAGTCTTTGTGACTTTGCTCTCATCAAAAAGATGCATATGCAGCTGCTCAGGCATTACACAGTTATATAGTAAGTAAATATTGCTATTTAGTTTTGGGTTTTTGGGTGGGAAAATTGAGCTAGGATTGAAAATACAGTCTCTGGGAGAGAGAAATTTCCTCACCACCCGGATCCCCTGGTGGCTGCACAGCTTCCCTGCTACCACCAGCCCCTGGAAAACAAAGCCTTCTGGGGCTGAGCGGCTGAATTCAGGAAACGAGCACCATGTCATCAGCCTGGGGAGAGCTTAAACCAGCGACAGTGCCAGGTGTAAATCAGCTCCCAGCAGACACCAGCCAGGGTTTATCTGGCTCTGAAGCACCAGAGTGAGCTGTAAGAGTGGCTGCTAACAGGCATGCCAAGGAACTGAGGCACGAGGGAGGATCAGCAGCTGTGCTGGGGGTCAGTCTGGACACCCAGTGATGCTCTCCAAGGCTGTGTGTGCTGGCTCTGAGAACGGCCCCACACTGAGAGTTAGGTGCTTATTTGCCTCAAGGATGGACTCCTTGGAATCACAGAATCATAGAATGGTTTGGGCTGGAAGGGACCTTAAAGCTCTTTTCAGTCCATGCCCCTGCCATGGGCAGGGACACCTTCCAGGAGCCCAGGCTGCTCCAAGCCCCGTCCAACCTGGCCTGGGACACTCCCAGGGATGGGACATCCCCAATTTCTCTCAGGAGAGCCTGTGTGTGACTCAGAAAACCCTGCAAATCAGTTCTAGGGAGGAGCTCAGCTTCGCCTTCCACCAGACGAGGTTTTCCAACCTGACCTTGAACACTCCCCCTTCCCCACCCTCACAGTAAAGGATTTCTTCCTAATATCCAATCTAAACCTACTTTCTTTCAGTTTGGACCCCCACCTTGTCCTACCACTCCAGTTCCTGATGAACAGTCCCTCTCCAGATTCCTTATGGGTTCCCTTCATGGAGCTGTGGGACACTGGGAAAGCAGGGATGGACCACAGATCGCTGCAGCCAAGCCCAAATTCTGTTTTACCAACACAGCTGGGAGTTTCCAGCCGAGGGGTGGGAGCTGGATAGCCCATGTGGCACAGCTGTCTCATTTAGGTGATAAAAATCGACACTTTATCTGGATTCCTTTACAAATGGAGGAAGCACAATTTGCAGTGAGGTCCGCTCTGGCCCCGCTGGTTTTGTAATTTCATGGTAGGATTATCAGCAAGTGCTTGAAGACATGAAGTTGCAGAAACTTCAGCGCTTTTAATCCCTGTTTCTCTCACCAAAGGCACCACTTGTATACACCAAACTGACTGCATGCTCTGCTTGAGAGGGAATGTCTGGGAGAAATGGATTTGTGGTGGTGAAGTACATGATGCACTGGGGTTTCAGAAACAGTGACAAACATTTTGTGCCTCAGACAGACCTATTTTTGGTGGGCTGACCTCATAACAGACAAGGCAGTGGGACAGGACGAAGCATAAAATGCCTGCTGGCTCTGTGGGCAGCCCTACCCCAGGCTTTGATCATTTTGCCTCGGGAAAAACCCTCATGAGAAAGGGTTTGATCTACCCGAGCCAGACTTGCAAATGAACCACTCATCTTTTTTTCTTTTTGCACATCAAAAGTTCACAGACTTTTGGGAGCCCTGACTGCTGGACCACCAGCTCCTCTGGGACAGGATACTTCAGCCCCTTCCATGCTGGAATGGGAATGGAGGAAATCACACCATTTTTATAGCAGAGAAATATATATTTCCTTGTTTTCCAGCCAGCCTTCCACTATTTAATAAGAGACAAGTTCAATAAGAGATTTTTAATAAGTTTAATAAGAGATTATTCCCTGCAGATATCACCAAAGAGAGGGACCTGGGATCCTCATGCTTTGGTTACAGCCATGGGAGAGCTTAATTCATTATCAAATATGAAACAGGTCTCATCTTTTTTTCTGAGGAGTCTTTTATATAAAATGGATCTTATTGGTGTCCAGAAAAAGATGAGCACTTAGTTCATAAAAATCAGGCAATCTGTTTTTATTTGTTTGAGAAGCCTCTGGTGAGAGTGTGATGAGAGCCCAGGGAGGGTTATTGTGTACCTGGGCAGTGGGTCACTTGTGTTTGTACATGGCTCATAAAAACAGTGATTTGGAAGCCAATTATACTCATTCCCACATTATTATGTTGTGTAAAGAGCAAGGACAGAACACTGTTTCTCTCTCATCTTTCTGATGTTTTCCATCTCTTTTAACAAGAGCCTTGCAGCAGATGCTGTCAAGAATTTTAATAAAACAAACTGCCTTTCTGACTGACTCCATCCATTTCTTCTTGTCTTTGTAGGCTAAAAATATATTAGAGGGTGTAAGTGAGGGAAATTCCTCTTCTCTCCAACTCCGTCCTCCCCATCCCTCTCTCTCAGTCATTCTCCTGAGCACTGCAAGCTGTGGAGTTTCTCCTCTTGCAGGAAACCCAGAACACAAACACCCCCAAAATGAATGAAAACATGAGATCACAGAATGATAAAAATGTTTGGGTTGGGAGGAACATTAAAGACCATTTTGTTCCAATCCCCTGGCATGGGCAGGGACATCTTCCACTAGCCCAGGTTGCTCCAACCTGGCCTTGGACACTCCCAGGGATGGGGAAACCACAGCTTCTCTGGGCAACCTGTGCCAGGGCCTCCCCACCCTCCCAGGGAAGAATTCCTTCCCCATATCCCATCTAACCCTGCCCTCTGGCAGTGGGAAACCCTTCTCCCTTGTCCTGCCCTTTCATGTCCTTTGTCCAAAGCCCCCCTCTGGCTCTCCTAGAGCCCCTTCAAGGACTGGAAGGCTGTGATAAGATGGGACAATTATCTTTGCAATCCCAGAACAAGTGGGTGGAAACACCTTCTACCCTCAAGAAAAAAAACAGCAGGAAATGCTGAGCAGCTGCATCTGATTTACCAGACAAACCCATGGTTAGAGGGGCTGCAGTTGTGCTGGGAACTCACCAGGACCTTCTTGGGAGAGAGGAGACAGAGCTGGGAGCAGAAAGGTATAGAACAAACTCAACCTTTTCCTCTCTTCCTCTCTCTGGAGCTCTCAGATCCTTTGGTGTTGATGTTTGCAAGCCCCCATGTCCTGTTTTGTGCAAAAACATCTTGCTGGCACTTTGTGCTGCCCTGGTCTCTTTGGAAGCCTCCCAGCAGTGTGGGGGGATCTTCCATACCTCTGATGCTTTGTCTTGTGCTAGTTTTGTGTGGTTTTTTTTCCTCAAAAGCTGTTAAGTACAATATCCTGATCTATTTTGCTTGGGGTTGTTCCTGTTTACTGAGTTTGAGGTACTTGAAGATACTTTGCTCTGGTTTTTTTTGTGGTGCTCTTATTTGGTATATCCTGCACTTACAGAAAGATTTTGTGTAAGTAAGAGATTTGTGAAATCTGATGTTTGTGGATGTAAATAAGGTCACCTAATCATCTAAATACTGGTGTGTTGCTACAAAGCAGGGGTTTAGAGTCCCAGAGGTGGCATTTACCACATGGGGGGGTTGCAGTTGTAAAACTGTGCCTGAAGTTCTTTGTGCCTTCACTTCTCCAAGAGACTTTGCTTAAGCTACAAATTTGCCTGTGGACATAGTTATAATCAGTTTTGAGTGCAGCCTTTGGGAAGAAGGAATAAAGGAGTTTTTGAGCCAGACTTCCTGGTCTAAGAGCATTCCCTGGGATTCTGGTCCTTCACAGAGATCAGGAGAGCTTGGCCCAAGCAGGGACAGGGTGGGGGACTGGGGGAGCAGCAGGAAGAGGTTTGAGTGTCTTGGTTTTCCTGAGCAAGCCAGGGAGGTGAGCAGCACCTGAGCAGGGGATAACAAAGGCCAGTCTGTGGCAATCCTCTGGAATGATAAACTCAATTTTAAGCAGAAGCAATTTTGCCTTGCAGTAACATGCAGCTAACACGGTTCTGGGGGGAAAACACAAATCTGGGGCTGTTTTGAAGAGCTGATCTAGTCCTAACCTACAAGACAAACATCTAATGAACATCTTCTGCCCAAACACAAACAGTGCCTTGTGCCCACACCATGCAAACACACAACTTTGTGTTTTGGGTCCCCCTGGGGACGCTGGCACTTTGTTCTCTAAAGGAAATATTTGCTTCAATGGCAAGAAATTAATTTTAGAGGAGCTTATTATACCCCACAGACCTTTTAAATAGTGATATTAAAGCTGGAAGAAAAGGAGAAAAGTCATGTCTCCTGTTCAGTTTAAAGCACTTAAGTTGTTATATATTATTTACCATTTTATCCTCAGCGTGGAAGGTAAAAATTGCAAAAAAATCCGTGGCCATCAGTAGCTCAGCAGCAGTTGAAAACGCCAGCTGCATACATTGGTATACATTCTTTTTTTACACAATAAAATGTGATCTATGGTTGTTGCTAACTTCATACAGGTACTGATTTGGGACTTTTTAGTGTCATAAAACCTCTGAAGCAGAGACTCCTGGCATGTGAAACACTGACATAGTGCCTCTGGAGCACCAAAGCCAAAGCTGGCTGATGAAGATGGGTTATTTGTGGGCAGGTGGTGCCTGGAATCACAAACACTGCAGGCTTTCCTTGCACACACATAAAAATTCCCTGAACTTTCAGAACTTTATGAATGCTGAGTGTGGATGTGACAGGTCTCCTCTCTTTGGGGGGGTAAAAATAAAAAGACGGGAGAAGGAAATGCTCCTTCAGAGGAGTAAATACACTGATTTTAACTCCTAATATTTATCTGCAAAGGGTTGCAGTGCTGACAAAAGGCCAACTCAGTGTTATTTGCTCAGGCTGCAGGGTGCTTGCATCTTGTTTAATCATTCAGCTCCATAAGTGCTGCAGGAAATTGTTAACACTGGAACTGCTTGTGCAAAAGCTGCTGGAGGAGCCCTTTTACACCTGCCAGAATGGTCTGAATCCAAGGATTCACCCAAAAAGCACTATGGGAACACACTATTTAATATAAAGCCCTAGTCAAGCAGTTGCTTCTGGAACCACAGACTTCCAAAACTTTTTTTACAGTATCCCTTTTCCTTTAAAGCTGTGTCATACGGTGTAAATAAATAACAACATCAAAACTAACACTCCTGCAAACCCAAAGTTCAGTATATAAGCTGTGAACTTGCTTTGTATTGTTCTTTAATGGTTCAAATGAGCAACAGGGAAAACTTTCCCTTTTAGGACTTACCTAAATTTTCCTGCAGATTGATGTTTATTGCTTTGACACCTTCAGCTGGCAGGAATTAGGTTAGGCTCTCATTACCCACTTCATCTTTTAATATGCCGTAGAAAGTCATATGAAAGTGCCAAAATTAGCACTGTCATCCTCTGTGTTGTCCGTTTTACTGCAGCACAGAGCCGTGAGAGACTCCAATAAAATACCTGTGGTGTCTGTCCCTGCACAGTCTCTCTGTTTGCCTCACATGAATACAAATTCATTACATAGGGTTTTTTTTTTTTTCTCCCAAGAACGCACACATTTGGAGCACCAGCCATTTACAGACACACAGCAGAAATAAAGCAGCGAATTTTCTTCCTTCTCTCCCCCTCACGCTGATGAAAATCACTGAGGAAAGGAGAGAAAAACCCACCCCAGCACAGGCAGCTCCCCAGCATTATTCACATTGCAGCAGACAGCACAATTCTGTACTTACACATCTGAGCAGGGAAATGTCTCAGGATCTTTACAATTTTCTGCAGGACTGTCTCAGCCTCTCAGCGAGGCACAGTGTTCATCCAGGCAGAACGGAGCCGTATGGAAGGTCTGTGCAGCTGGGAGATAATGGAACTGTTTTCCCAGCTGGGACTACGAGCCTTTTATCCACCGAGCATTGCGTGGCTCTTCCCCTGGAATTAACCGTGAAACACACGGCTCTCCCGGTGTGCTCCAGCCAGGACCCACACAGCCAGCGCTCCAGGCAGATAAACAGACAGCTCCTACAGCTTTGGCATGTTCCTGTCTGGAAATTTGGGGTGGATAAGAATTAGCTCAGCGTTGCTCTCATCCTTGGAGAAAGCTGAGCGAGCGAAAGCGCAGCTGTCGGACCAGGAGCATGAAAGATTAAACGTGCTCTTGCTGTTCCTCTCCTACAAAAATGAGCTCCTGTCAGGTAATCAGGAGCCTCTCTCCCCAAAAACTGGGTCAGGACTCGGTGTGAGGTTTAGATGAGGAATGGAAATGATTTTGTTTAGTCCAGGGTCTCCCCCTAAGATTGAGCTCATGGGATGAGTTGTCACTCAGATCCCATCCCAGCACTGACTGACCCCATAAGCATTTAACTGCCCCTCCAAGTTTGACATATTTAAACAAAAAAAAAGGGGGGACTTGTTTGTTTAAAGTGGCACAGACGTACATTTCGATAACAAATGAACCTCCCAACTTCTTAAATTCCCATTTTCCCTCTTAGGAGTTTTTCAGCAGGGGTCAAATGCAGACCTCAGGCAGGGGAATGTTCTCCTGTTAGTGAGCAAAAGTTGGGTGCATCGTAGAATCACAGGATGGTTTGGGTTGGAAGTGATCTTAAAGCTCATCCAGTGCCACCCCTGCCATGGGCAGAGACACCTTCCACTAGCCCAGGTTGCTCCAAGCCCCATCCAACCTGGCCTTGGACACTTCCAGAGCTGGGGCAGCCACAGCTTCTCTGGGCAACCTGTGCCAGGGCCTCACAGGGAAGAACTTCTTCCCAATATCCAGGAAACATCAGTTATTGGAATATTTCTGTTGTGAAAAGTGCAATTATGCCACAGATGTTTCTTCATGATGTTTTTATGTCTTCTTGGTGTAAACTCCTTGTTAGTGATGGGATTAAGTGCCTGCCTGTCCAAGCAATGGCAAGTGGAAGGACTGGATGTGACACTCAGTGCTCTGGACTGGGGGACAAGGTGGGGATGGGGCACAGGGGAGACTTGGTGATCTCAGAGGTCTTTTCCAGCATAAATCATTCTGTGATTTTGGGCAGCTTCTTCCCTTGCCCAGGTGTGGTTTGGATGTGTTGAGGGGCAGGGAGACTGAACCCCTGTGCTCTGTGTGAGCCCACACAAAGGCCACGATGATGAGGCTGCTCTTGCCTGAGGGGGCTGATAGTTGAGACACCTTCGGAGAAAGATGAAGTGACAGGAGTAGGACAGAAGGTGAGGGTGATGTTATTCCTTAGAGGAGAGCAAAAGGCTTCTATTTGAAGAGGAGGATGGTACACTGACCCTGATTTAAGTGGTCTGGATTCAACCCGACCTCCTTGAAGGACTTAGGATCTTAGAAGCCCCTCAGCTGGTCTGGTCTCATATTCATTTGTAAAATGTGGACAACAGGACTGTGGGACCTCATGGGATGTGCCCAGAAGTCCCATTCCAGCCCCATGGTGAGCTCTCCCCTCCCATTCCAGAGCTCTCATAGCCATCCTCCTGATTAACATAAACAATTTTCCGCTTCCATCCTGTGAGCTCCTCAAATGAGCTTTACCGACAATTAATTAAGCCTTGCAGCACCTTCTAAAAGAGATAGGCATTATAATTAGCAGCTCTATTTTTAATTAGGAATGAAATTTAAAATGGAATTTTAGGTATTTCCTCATTAGAAATTTCTTTAAAATAATTACAGGGCTTTTTCTAAGTGGTATCGAGAGTAAATAGAGAAAAAGTTGCTTGCAACAGATTTAACCTGAGCTTCTCCTCACCAATTTTAAAAGTTTTTTACAAAAATCTAGTCTTTTCTCTGTCAAAATAAACTATTTTGCTTATGCCTTTCCTGTCTAACAAGACTGGGAACAGAATCTCTCAGTTGCTGAGGAAAGTCATGCTGATAAAAATTTTCAATTTCTGACTAAGAATGGAGGAAAATATTTTAGAAATTCCTCTTCCCTGTGAGGGTGGCCCTTGGCACTGGCACAGGTTGCCCAGAGAAGCTGTGGCTGCCCCATCCCTGGAAGCCACTTCACTTTTGCCACATCAGAACAGGTTTCAACACTTTGTGTCCTGGTTCTGACCGGTGTGGGAGATGCTCCAATCAATACCTGGGTGTTCATCTGTAATGGAACTGGAAGCTCTTTATCCCCTGGGACTGGAATGGCAGCCCTGGCTGAAAATAATTGGACAAGGAAATTTTAAAAGTATAAGCAAAAAGGGGTGTGAAGGCTTTTGTTGAAGTTATTTTTGATATGTCTGGTGGTGTTACTGGATTCAGTTCATGTTTTGACAACAGGCAACAAGTGCAATTATCGTTGAACAGCCTTTGTTATCAAGACAATTTCAGTGACCTTCATTCTACATTTTTTTTTGTTTTGTTTTCTTCAGGGTTTTGAGTGGAATGTGTTTATTGGTTTTATTTTTGTGTCTGTTTGTTTTGCTATTTTTTAATTTTTTTGTTTGTTTGTTTTTTTAAAGCCATCTGAGAAAACACCACCTGTGTGTCTTCAGATGTTTAGGGTTGTGTTTGTGGTCGTGCCTTCCTGGATGTGAGATATCAGAGAAGTGGGTCACATTTTTGCATTGATTTGCCTTGAGGGAGAGAAAACTAGGAGCAGAGAGCCTGGGAACTGCAAAGAACTTTCATTACTTCACCTCCCAGTTGTGCTGCATGGTCAGTGGATCGATGTCCACCATCTGTGTGCAGGAGAAGACTACACAGACATCCCTGGCCGTAAGTGCAGGGTACCAGATGTCACCTAATGGGCATCAGCTGCAAGGAGTCACTCAGCTGTGAGTTAAAGAGCTCAGAAAACCAGACTAAAATAGAATTATTGAGCAGACCTCTCAGTTTACAGAAGTTACTGTAGCTACACATGAAGTTACTCCTTTCAACCATGTCTTTCTTTTATCTCCTACTTGGCAGCTCTTAGAGGGAAGAGACAACAGGGAGAGGACACAGCCTCGAGCTGTGCCAGGGGAGGGGCAGGTGGGACATCAGCAGGAATTTGTCCCTGGAAAGGGTGGTCAGGCCTTGGCAGGGGCTGCCCAGGGAGGTTTGGAGTGCCCAGCCCTGGAGGTGTCCAAGGCAGGCCTGGCCGTGGCACTCAGTGCTCTGGGCTGGGGACAGGGTGGGGATGGGGCACAGCGGGGACTGGATGACCCTGGAGGTCTTTTCCAGCCTAAATGACTCTGTGTAGGGTCATGTTTTGGGAAGTGCCTGCAGAGTGTCCTGTTCCCTCTGCAGACCCATCTCCTGGTGGCACTGCCAGTCTTTGTGATCCACGTTTTCCAGTTTTCCATCATTTTCATGAAGTGGCTGCAGCTTTTATGGCACTGACTAATACCATTTGTTTTCAATGTATTTATTTCCCCAGTGGCTCTGGATCATTCTTTTGTTTCTCTAGTCAGGGCACAGTTTCCCCCAGACCTCTGGGAAACCCAAATGTCAGCAGGTACCACCCTGTGCTGTTCAACAGAGTCTTGTAAAACTCACTTATGGCACTTCTGGGAGACCTTCTTAACTCTTCCTCCTCATGCATTTTGCATTTTCCATTTTACATGTCATTAGCACAATGTAAGAAATTGTGTAAGTAATTTCTGTCCTAATACTGAGCGTTAATTCTTGAATTAATGAAATGGGAAGGGATGTGCAATTCCTGCCAGCCTGCCTTAGGATACCCTGCTCCATTTATTCCTCAGCAGTTTCCTGCAGTCCTACTCCACCTGTACCTTGAATTCCACAGGGCATTTCAAATCTCATATTTTGCCAGATTTTTGTCCCCCATCTTCTGTTCTATACCGATTTCACTTTAGAAAAAAAAAATTGGTTTTCTGAGGAAAACTGGGTCTGCAAAAGCTGAGAAGTCTCGGCTGGGGAGTTTTTCTACTGATTTCTATGTGCACTCAAATCGACTCTATAATTCTCAAACTTCCCACCTTCCCTGAGAAAAATCAAATGTTGCTGTGTAAGATGAGAGTTACCTTTGAATAGCCTGCAAATCCATTTTTTTATCTTGATTTTTAATATGTTGGGGGGGAAGGGGGGGGTGACTGATGCTCAGAGTGAAAGTAAATTAAAGTAAAATGTGCAAATATTAAACTGGTGAAAATTGTAAATTATTTTAAGCCTTTGCACCCATATTTGTATTTGAATATCTAAATAATAAGGGCTTAATATCTACTCTGAGCTGAGGTCCTGTCAATCTCCTTCTCTCATACCATAGAGGTCTGACCAACCCATTTAGTGCAAATGAGCCTGAAAAAGAGAGAAAAGTGCTAAATACAGTCAGCATGTTTCTCTATTTGTTTTTCTGTAGGTTATAAACCAACCTCCCAAAAAAGCACAAATCAAACAAACAAACAAAAAAACCACAACTCTCACCAAAGAAAATTATAATTAATTCACATCAGGAACGTGAAGGGCAGCAATGATGCTTTAAGTCCCAGGATTTACTGGCTAAAACTTGCAGAAGAATTTAATATGAGCTGTAACAATGGCCAGGAGTTGCATCAAGGAAGGATCCATCACCAATAAGATATTCAACCAAGCAGCTGCTTCCCTGCTCTCCATCTGGAGCAGGAGGGCAAGGAAGCAGGTAATTATTGATTATGGAGACACAGGCTGGGGATTGTTAAAAATTAATCTAATAGGGACAGTAATGTAGATATACTTGACCAGGTAAATGACTTAGTATTATAGTTAATAGTAAGGCATGTGGAATTAAAGGCTGGTGTTGGTGTCAGTGCTCTTAGATCAGTCTGAGAGGGAATTGCCCCAGCTCTGTTCATCCAACCACTTTCCCCCCAGGGCTCCCCAGGCCCCTGTTGGTGCCTTTCACACCATTTGATCTGACTGAAGATATAAACAGTGGATTGTCTCTGGTACAACACTTGCTGGGATATTGGCTCTTCTTTTAGGCAACCACTACATAAAATCCACTTATTAAAAATGTATACGTGGGAACAGTGGGTGGAATTTTATAGATCTGGCTTTACTGCAGAAAACGTAGTTACTTGGACATCTCCAAAGCTGTAAAGCTGTGCCTGGGTTTTTACAGCACTCAGAGAGCTTAGATGAATTAAAACATAACATTTTCCTGCCTCCTCCTTTGGATTATGGTTGAAGACATTTTTCATTTGGGTTATTGTGGTTTTTTTTTAATTTCAAGTGACAAATAGAAAATATTCCTCTTTCTAGTTGTAGTTAATTTTAATGGGGAATATAATATTCAGACAGGGATTGTCTGTACAGAGTCACTGTGAGATGCTGTGTATAGAAATACCCCCGTGTTGTGACACACTGATTTCTTGTTTTCTGACAGTGGTATAATTTGCTTTAAGAACTGTTTCAGTCGTTTCCCAAATATTTCTCATACAGCCTTGGAAAGAAATAATTGAATTTTGTAAAGTTATCCCAACTCCCATTAGGATGAAAAAGAGCTCTCTTTATGTAATCCCATCAACTTCCTCCTCAAAGATCAGCTTAATTAAAACTGCTCTCTTAAAACAGACCATCACTTATGATTATAATGAAGTTGAAGGAAAACCAACTAATGGAAACTAACTGATGCAGGTTGGTTTTTTGCAGCACAAATGATCAGTTCTTGTTGCTGTTGTCCTGTAGAAGTTCAACAAGAGGTGCTGTTAATCGAGGATCAGTCTGGCTTTCTGTTTTAAACCCCCAATATATTTCAGGGGTTCACATAAGCCTAGAAGGATAAATCTTGCAAAGGCAAGAGCTTAGTTGAAGGTAAATCTCAGCTCAAGGAGGGTTTTGTTCCTGCAGATTCTTCCCAAAATCGTAGAGAAAACCTACAGGAGGTTTGCTGTGGATGCCAACCTGTGCTCATTCTCCTGTTTGGGGTTTTCCCAGGGGTGATATAAACAGATAACAAACCTTACAAAGAGCAGCAAACAGAGACAGATTTTGCTTTACTGGAGTTAGACACTACCATAGTTTTCATAGAATTACAGAGCCATTAAGGCTGGAAAAAAACCCAATATCATCAAGTCCATCCTTTGGCTGAACATCACCGTGCCCTCTAACCCTTATGACCAGGTGTGTTTGTAGAAAATAATTTTACAGTTTTTGAATACACTTATAAAAGTGGCTGTTTCAGAAGGATATTGAACCAGCTGATTTTCATGGACTCCTTAAAGCAACTGTATTTAGCCCATTCTATTTAATTCAAATGGTTCCCAGCAGTTTAACACCCCATCACTCTTCCCATAACACAGCCATTTGTGTAAATCTTTGTAGGGGAGAGTCCTTTTCCACTATCCAAATCTTTATGCATCTTTCAACAGTGCAATGGATTTTATCAGACTATTAAAAATAAATTATGCAGGCTCGGTGCCACACAATCAAATCTCTGCTTGTTAAGCATTTAGTGCAAGTGATCAAACCCCCTAAATGTCAGCGAGGTCAGAGCCTTGCTGTGTTACCTGAATAAAAGAAAAGCTTGTCTTGTGGGCTGATGAGCATTTTCATGCAGAAAAGTGTTCAGAATAAAACAATTAGGGGAAATACTCACTCAGGCATTGTGGGGCTTCTTCCAGAAAACTGCAATTGCAGCTATGAGGTGAAAAGTGGGAGGAAAGGTTGGATTTGATCTTGGTGGTCTTTTCTAGCCTTAGAGAATCTACGAAATGAGGGGCATTTGGTCCTTTCATAGGATGTTTTCTAATCCCAGGGTTGATTCTAGACTCTTTGGGTTTTAACTTTGAACATTGAAATCCAGAGCTCCCCATCTTTGAACAGTTTGCCTTCAGCCTGTGTCGCTGCTGTTCTAAAAACCTGGTTCCCAAATTTCTCCCGATTTCATGAAATTTTACATTTTGAAGGACTCGACTCTGCACCTACTCAACAACATTTTGCAGCTTCAACATGAAATCAGCAACTTGGTCTAGTGGAAGGTGTCCCTGCCCATGGTGGAGGGTTGGAACTGGGTGGTCTTTAAGGTCTCTTCCAACCCAAACCATTTTATCATTCTGTGAAATGGCACAAAGTGTTATCAGCCACAATTAAAACCCACCAACATTGATTCAACTTATATCAGTGAAACTAATCCTGGACAGAATCTGCCTGCCTCCTTCTTCAAGAGAAGACAGGAGTGATTTACCAGGATCTCTTTCCACACTGAGATGTTTATATTTACTTGCACCCATCCCCTTAACACCAATTATTTCAACTTGCTTAGGGGAATTGTTACACTATTTTTTCTCCTCTTGGTGCATAAACTGTAGTGAAAAAGCAAACATCTCAAATTAAGTTCTCAGTAGCTCATTTTAATTTTGTCTTGTGCTACGAGAGGGCTGATAACCTAAATCAGCCTGATTGTTATTTCAGCCAGTAAACATCATATATCATCCTCTACATATCTCTGTAATAGCTCCTGCCTAATCCTTTAGCCTCTGTCTATTCTCCTAATAATTTATTTATTTATTGTTGCTACCATTGTTGAAGCAAGAGGAGAACACAGAATGGTTTGGGTTGGAATGGACCTCAAAAATCAGCCAGTTCTATGGGCAGAAACACCTTCCACTAGCCCAGGTTGCTACAAGCCCCATTCAACCTGGCCTTGGAAACTTCCAGGGATCCAGGAGCAGCCACAGCTTCTCTGGGCTGTTTAAAACCTCCAAGAAGAAGTAGAACTGTACAGCCCATGTGACAAATTCCTCATCCAGCTTCGCGTGTTCTGCCTCGCTCCAGCAATAGTTATGGAAGTCCCTGGCAAAGGATTCACCAGATCCCCTTGCAGAGACTTGGTGCGTAAAAGCTAAACTGTTATTACCACCACTAATGGATTTATTCCTTTATCTCTAGTCATAAATGTCTGTAATTGGGATCTGTGATTGAAACCTTGTTCTGAAAAAGGTCAGTGTTATGGAGGTTGTAATTGTCACCACAGAAGTCCTGGTGTGGAGCCTTCAGCTAAAATTGATGAGTGTTTTCTTTATTACCTCCATGAAGACAAGGGAATTGCCACAGATTTGCACCAAAGCAGCACATCCTTTCATTCACTGGAAGCAGGGCATCTCTTGGCTACTCAAAATTCCTCTGGCGGCAGCAGAAAATTAGAACTAAATATCTGAAAGTGGAATTAAATCTCTTATTCTCAACTTTGCCGAGCACAGAAATGTGGTTTCTGTTGTTTGGTGTTGGGGAGAATAAAGACAAAGCTAAAAGCCCCCAGTCTGACTGTCAACAACAGGGGGCTAGAGAGCAATTGGAACAGGTAATACTGGGATAGAAGATTTGGGGCTAGTCAGGAATATGGAATGGGCAGAAGGAGGGAGGGAGTGTGTGTCTGTATTATTGCTGTGTTCAAGCAATTAGATTAATTATTCTCCACCAGTTTCTGAGGAACAAGTCTGCTTCAACATCAGACCTGTGTCCAGGTCAGGGATTAGCACCAGGCAGGACTAAAGCTTGTGAAATCCCTCATTAGGGACAGAGATGGGGCCTTTTGTGAGTGCAGTGAGCACAGATCTGCAGCTGCAGCTCAACAGAGAGGAGCCACGTTGTTCCTGAAGTGCTTGTCATGAATAGGTTTTATCATTCTCAATCCCACAGGAGAAAAAAACAACCCAAATGTGTCTATTGATGGTGTGAAAAGCAAGTTGTTTGACATCCAATCCATCTGACTGGAGTTCCAACAGCTGGGTGATGTCTGCCACGGGATGGCTTTTCCCCTTTCCTGGGCTCCACATCCCAGGGTCTCAGGAGCTGGGCTGGTCCCCAGAATAAACCACCCTGGAGGTGGCTGGGTGATGCTGATGGTTGTCAACCACCATGGAAACACCCTTGGCAAGCAGGTCTGCTTCTTGCGGGTCGTCCTGCTGCTGGGGAGGTGCCAGCTGTGCCATCTGCACCCTGGTGACTCCTGAGGAAAATGAAACAAGGCTGCCAGAGGCTCCCCAGATGCCCAGGACTTGATCTTACTCCTCTCACTGACAAGCCTGATGAATCAAGAGGTTTCAAGGTCAAAATACCGAATGAAAATCTGAACTCTCTGAGTCCCACACGCTGCCTCAGATTTTCAGATCTTGGATCGGTGCCTTTTGGGATCATCGATAACCCTGTGGTCTTAGAGAGGTCAAGACTGCTTGTGAAATGTTGATTAAAAAGTTGATTAGTTGCCTGATTGGATGTGAGGTTTAGATGTGGATTATATTTAAGTAGCAGCAGTAGTGAAGAGAAATTTATAGCATGTACTAAGCATCTCAGTCATAGCAGCTAATGATATTTCAGTCATAAAACCTTCCTTTCAGGTGATAGTCCTCACCATTATAACAAAAGTTTAATCAAAGGATTTAAGACTCTTTCTTCTTGGTTTACAATCTTCAATTCTTTTTCCCTCTGGAAACCTTAAAAAGAACGGCAAGAAATATAAATTTTAGGAAAGGATATCAAGCTCCAGTTTTAATCCCAGTAAAATTACTGAGAGCATTCCAGAGAATTTATACACGAGCACATCAAAATACCTTGGAAGTGTATTTATCTTCATGTCATGCCCAGGAAAAAGGGATCTTCCACAGTCTCAATTTAATGGAAGAAACCCATGGAGCAGCCAAGGGCTGGTTTCATGTGACTCTGGCATGGCTCTTGTCCTCTGCCCTGAACTGAAGTGCTTCCCACCATTACCAGATCCTAAAATCACCCGAATTCCACAGGTAGCTCAGAGTTTAGTTTTGAAATGGTCCCACCTCTTCAAAATTAGGACTTAATCAAGTGCAGTTTTTAGGTCTCAACCTTCCTGTCCTTGACCAAACTGTCCACTTACACAGCCAGGGGTCGTTTTCCCTGGTGGAAAAACTCTGGGTCTGGGTTTTTAGGAGGCTTTTTTTTTTTTTTTTTTTTTCCAAAATAACAGGGGCAAAGTGTAACCAGGCAACATTTAACCACCCATTGAGTGTTTTCCCACGGTGGTTTGGGAGAGCTCTGGTCACAATATGTAATTCCTGTGTCTGCTCTGAGCCCATGGATCATTTCCTCCCCCATAAAGACCAGGAGCTGCTTAAAATACCTGATGAATGCTGAACAAAACAAAGAGTGAAAGTTATAAGAGGTTACCAGTAAACAAATTCCTGTTGATGTTCAAGAGCTGATTTAGGTGCAATCTGGTTTTTACTCCAGCAAAGCATCATTTCCCTCTCAATAACCTTAAATAATGGATATGCACATCAAGATGTCTGTTGGGATGTGGAATAACCATCCTGTTAGTGGAAATGGTGCACAGTGGTGGTTTTTGAGGACACAGGTAGGGAAAAAAATCCATTCCAATTCTTTTACTGCAGGTCTAAATTTCCCTTTTTATTGTTGCAGTCTCGTATAACTTCATCACTTACAACCAAGTGCTGTGATATGCAACAGGAGTTGCATTTTTCTGCACTTGAAATTACAAATGACACCTATATTTGGGTGCTTTTTGATTTTATTTCTGCTATAGGTCTTTTTCTGCATGCATAATTCATGGCTTTAAATGCAGTTACTGAACATTTTTGCTATAGCACTTAATCCCCTCTCTACCTTAAAGGAGATATTTGATCTTTAGAAGGATTTGTTTCCTGAGACAACTACAGCACTATTTAATTATTTCTGTTTCAAATCAAGCAAACTTCATAGACAACATTTTTTTCTTAACCTCAGTGGATTTGCTTTTAATAGCATAAAAGAAGTGTGGCTCATGATAAGGCTCAAATTCTTCCATTTTAATCCTGTTTCTGACCTTCTTGTCTTCCGTAATCTTTGGTAACTGTACCAAAAAAAAAAAAAAATTCCTCTATAACGAAGTCAGAACTATTTTTTTTTTTACCCAGATTACAGTGATTTTGATTGCCATTCATGGCAGCAGTGAAAGGAAGATTTAAATGTCTGCAGATCCAGTCCAGATTACAGGCAGCACATTATGCAGACCACAGTTTACCCCTCTCTTCCAGTGTGCAATTATGATTTAAAAATATCCAAGCCCATTGAACAGTCTCAGGCATGAATTAGGGATGAGAGATGCTGATCTCTGCCTCGGAGCTGAACGCCCACCTTGGAACACGAGGAGTTCATTGACTGCTCTGGGTGAGATCCCAGCTCTGGTGACACTCCAGGCAAAGTTTCTCACGGTGCATATTTAGAGTGAAATCGTCTCCCTGCAACGGCAAAACAGCCTCTCCTCGCTTCTTGACGGTCGTGGGATCATCGTGACACCAAACATTTCAAAAATCTTGCTTCCTGCCTTTTGAAATGAATAATAAACATCGATGTAGCGATCACAGGTGCCATGACGAGTTTAAATGCATGTGGGAACACAGCCAAAATAAAGTTGGTTTCGGGCTGAGTCATTATAACATTCTCTTTGTAAAAAGTTTGATTCGTTTTTGTATTATTCCCAGTCACCAGAATATCAACAGGCATGATTCATTCCAAAAATCCAATTCTTGAGGACCTCAGAAGCTGATTCTTTCTCCCTGTTTACTCATTTCTATTCAATAAATCTTCTCAAAAAAAAAAAACGAAAAAAACCCTATTCAAAGAGACCAGAAAATCAGTAGCATTTTATTTCAAACAAAGGAAGGAAACAAACCCTGTGTTGAAAGCCTGGATTTCCTTGTTTCCATCCCTCCTTTGTTCTCCTTTGGCTCTTCAAATGCACCTTTTCCCAAGAGGGGGAAGACAAATCTATATTGTCCAATTGTCTATCCGTTAAAACCTGCAAGGAACTCCCACAGCTTTTGAGAGGAGGGGGATCAAGGGAGGGATATTTGCCCAGGTATTGATCCCTCCCATGGGATATCACGGATTTCTGGGGGTTGGGAATCTCCCAGAGCTTCTGATCAGGTAATTTCTGCTCCCCCCAGTGCTCTGTGGCAGGAGGAGATTGCTGCTTTTCATCCCTGTAATTGCCTGGAAGATTTAGGTCAAGATTTTAATCTCACAAGGGCAATATATCTCAGAAAGAGGAGAGGGGAAAAAAAGGGGTGCTAATGGGTATGCAGGAAACATCAGAGCAACGTTTTCCATGGAGCAGACAAGGCTGGACAGGGAGCTGAGATCAGGATCTGGCAGTCCTGAGGTTTAGATGGAGAACCTTGCAATGAGCTCTTCATGACTTCCCTGCCATTGGTCGAAATCTGCCATATAATAATCTCAGAAATAACTCTTTAAATATATATATATATGTGCAGGGATCTACAAGGTCTTTCACACCAAAGCCTGGGTTGTACCTTTATTCTTTCACCCAAAAAATGGAAAATTATTTTCCATTTCTTAAACAGCAACTTGTAAATCCTAGTGTCCAACTCTGGAGTTTTAATGCCAACATTAATTTTGTTTTCTTTGTCATTTGCTTGGATTTAGCCATGATCTAGTGATCTTATGGAAGGTGTCCCTGCCCATGGAAGGGAGTTGGAATGAGATGGTGTTTAAAGTCCCTTCCAACTCAATCCATTCTAGGATTCTATGGAATAGCACTAGCAGGAAAAAGTCCTTAATTGTGCCTCCTCAGCCACGGGGGATCTGCCCTCCACACACGCACATTGTTTAGATATTGCAAAAACTTGAAGGTTTGTGAGCCTGCACTTGAATTTACAGTCATTCCACAGCAAACAGGAAAACTCCACTGCTTTTCTTGGAGTGCTTATGATGATCTGTCAGCTAAATGCACTGCCTTGTCTTCCCTATTGATTACTGATTCAATCCATGGGTAATGTACTCCTGATGCCCTGCCTGGGCTGAGGGGGAATCCCTCAGGGACTATCAGGGTTGTGATTCTTGACTGCGATTTAGACTTTAAAACCCAAATTCGTAATAAACTTATACTCCAAAATATAAATTCATTATTTATATTTCCCCCCTCAAAACATTGAGGGGTTTGGGTTGGAAGGGACCTTAAGAATAATCCAGTGCCACCCCCTGCCATGGGCAGGGACACCTTCCACTGGCTCAGGTTGCTCCAAGCCCCGTCCAACCTGGCCTTGGACACTTCCAGGGATGGGGCAGCCACAGCTTCTCTGGGCAACCTGTGCCAGGGCCTGCCCACCCTCCCAGGGAAGGTTTTTTACAGCCCACAATGTTAACAGGCCTGAAGAAATTTGATAAAAAAATTTTTGGATGATTTGTATGAACACTAAAGGGTTTTATTTCCCCCCCCCCGCCCCCCAGTTGTTGCTACTGAAGTCAGAGTGTGTTTGAAGATCTGAAACTTTTCTTTTGAGGGAAAAGTTGCCTTCTTGTTCTTTTTCTCATGCTGTGTTGACATGTTTTCATCAGCTACATCGTGTTACCTCTTCTACATTAAAGCCTAATCACAGACTTGAAGTTTGCAGTTACCAGCTACAAATAGAAAGATTTCTCCCTCTGAGACCACAGCATTCCTCAAGCAATTTCCCACCTTTATACAGGGTTTTTTGTTTTGTTTCATCAAGGTTTGCTTGGTTGTTTTTTTTATTTATTTATTTATTTTTGTTTCTTACCATCTGCCTTGCAATTAAGCTATTTAAAAGCACCCACATCAAAGAAGTGCTCTGCTCCTCTACAAATAGACCTCACTGCTGCACTGCAGAAGGGACAAAAATAATCTCCCCAGTTCCAGAATTTGTAATTATGAAATGAATATTTTTCCTGGTTATTTTTTTTGACTTACAAAACAAAAAAAGGTGTGTCTAAATACAGTAATTCTCTACTGCAGAAAACATAGTTGGACAATGAAAATCTATCTAGCAGCATCTATATTTTTTTTTTCTGCATGCATAAATGATATTATAAAATTCATGGCAGTCTTTATATTTCTTATGTTTTTTCAACTCTTTTGTTGAATTGATTCCTCTATTAAAACCGTGATGATCCCACACCTATATTACATTTATATTTATTTTTTATGGAGAAAGCTAATTGTGGTCTGAATGTTATTTCTGGTGTTCAGGTTTTATGCAGCGTGGAGAACAGGAAGCTTTGAAGTAAGAGGTGGAAGATTAAGGTGGAAGAGCAAATTTTAGAATGCTGAGCCAGCCAGTATTTCACTTAAATTGTTGTTGTAAGGGTGTTGTAGGGATGAGCTCTTCAAAGGATGCAATGCTTAATCACCAATGTTCTACTGAATGTAAAGGCAAAGGAAACAAACTTGATTAGAGAAGCTGCTTAAAATAAATGTATTTTCCCCACTTCAGAGAATTAATAGTTTGGGCTGGAAGGGGTTTTAAAGATCATAGAATTCCAAACCCATTCCATGGGCATTCCACTAGACCATGATGTCCAACCTTGGCCTTGGACACTTCTAGGGATGGGGAAGCCACAGCTTTGCCATACAATTATATATTATAATTACAGCAGAATGAAAACTCGTGGAGAAACAAGAAATTTATAAAATTCAGCATCTCAGGAAAAATATTTGCAAATGTGAGAAAGTGTAGATGGTTCCTGTGATGTGACAACAAACCACCTGTGTAAAAGGGACCAGAACTTGCAGGTAATTTGAGTCAACGTTTCATTGCCCAGGTGGGTGATTTTTTTGGAGTGACCTCCTTGAACAGTCTGAAACCAAGCTGAGAAAATGTGATTTTCTGTTGTCTTCCTCACTGACCTCTGCTGTCAGCTTGGAAAGAAAGTAAATTAATCAGAGTATGTTTGCTTTATTCAGAGAGTAACGTTTTCCTTTTGGCACGTTATGTTTTATTTCAACAACTAATGGTTCAAATTATAAAGCATAGGACAGGAATTTTGCAAATTCCTGTTTTCTCATTATCACCAGATGAGTCGACTGGATTGGGCTCTTCCAGCTCCCCTGTCACAGAGGCACAGAGTGGAGCAGGTCACTGTTTTAAACCTGATATTCAATCATCAGGTGCTCCCTGAGGATTTCAGATCAAGTGTCTGTAGGCTGTTCTTAAACTGGGAACGAGCTGAGACTATAGA
Organism: Empidonax traillii; assembly: GCF_003031625.1. Classification (NCBI taxonomy): domain Eukaryota; kingdom Metazoa; phylum Chordata; class Aves; order Passeriformes; family Tyrannidae; genus Empidonax; species Empidonax traillii. The sequence goes on along the minus strand of NW_020955613.1, from coordinate 360,192 downwards.
GGTAACCCCAAACCTCTTTGCTCTCCTTTCCTCGGTGAGTGACAACACCATTTTCCACTTGAAGCTTTGTTTTGGAGCTTCAACCATCCTTTGTTTTCCAATTTAAATTCCCCTGGCTGCATTCACACACAACTTTCCAGAATTCGCCCTGATTTATCTAAAGGACTAAAGGAATTATTTTCCACCAGCGGCTTTTTTTCCTACCCAGCAATTAAAATTTCTGCCATCCTTCTGCAAGACAAGCGCAGGGGCCTTTTGACTTTGAGAGCAAAACTTCAGCCTTAGAAGCCATTTAAAAATCTTTCATTTCCTAGACATTTAGCTGTTCTTTTCTATTTCTTTTTATTCCAAAACCTTCTGCTGTCTTCTGTACCCCCCAGGTGTGAAGCCAGTGATCTGCAATGCCCCATCCCTCTCCCTGCTCCTGGGATCGCTCCATAGTCACCACCACGTTGTTCCCTGATGGAAATCACATTGTCCTTCCTTTGCAGTTGCTGAACAGAGATCAGTCACTGCATGGAAGTTCAGCCTGTGGTGGTGTGAGGGCATTTATTCAGCTGCTCCCTTATGATCTAAGCCATTTGGAATCACCGTTCCTAGGGATTTGACTCACTTTTGGATTTTTATCCTTCCATGGCCATCTGACTCGTAGGTATCACCAAAAAGTTATCAACTCTGAAGCAATTAGAACAGAGGTTTTGTTACACTTTTCCTCTTTTTGCTTTCATTCCGGTGATTGCAAGTTACCAAATTTCAATTAATTGTCAAATTTTGAGAGAATTAGGCTGAGTGTTTTCAAAGCAATGTCAGGGCTGTGGCAATCACTTTGTTGCTGTGTGGTGGCTGTCTCAGAAGCTTCCCTGAGATGCAGCTTCCATACAAATGAAGGAGCTGGTGTTTGAAGAGCTCTGCAAAAGCTCAGATCAGAGGTGTCGTCTCTGTGCTCTTCTCCTCTGATGTCACTTCGCAATGAATTTGTTTTCCCACGTCATTTTCCTTTGGATTTCTCCCTTGTACTCCAGGCTTGATCCAAAGCTTATTTCAGACAGTAGAAAGATGTTTAATGATTTCACTTGTCTCCATATGAAGGAAAAGGAATCAAAGACTTGTCCCTGCCAGTGTTGTGCTCGTGTCCTGTCCCATCAGCCTGCTAGGATGACCCACGTTGAATTATGCTCCCTCCTCTCTCCTCTTCTCTGGGATTTCCTCTTCTAAAGGAATTCCCTTAAAAGGCGCTTATAAAAAAGAGGGAGAATGATGTTTTACACAGGAGAGGCTTAGATTGGATGTTAGGAAGCAATTCTTCCCTGGGAGGGTGGGCAGGCCCTGGCACAGGTTGCCCAGAGAAGCTGTGGCTGCCCCATCCCTGGAAGTGTCCAAGGTCAGGTTGGAGCGACCTGGGCAGGTGGAAGGTGTCCCTGCCCATGGCAGGGAGTGGGACTGGATGGGCTTTAAGGTCCCTCCCAACCCAAACCATTTCATAATTCTTCTTCAAAAGTCTCTATTTTGCAGTTTCTCTCCTCCTCAAAATCTTTTGCCTTTCAACCTCGTGATATTTCAAATATCTCAAACTGCGTCAAGTAAAAAAAAAAAACCCAAACTATCCCTTCTCTTTCAAGTAACTCTTATATGAAAGCAAAAAGAAAGGTATTGTAGCCTCTGTACTACTAAAATTGCATCGTAATGTTCTCATTTGAAGTCAATGGGGCTGAAATCTGTGGAGCTGAAAGGGTGGAAGAAGTGCAGGGTTTGCTCCACTGGTGCCTGTGATACATTGAATGTCTGAGGCGAATTTTCAAATCTCCTTCAGCCAAGTTTTGCAAAATTATAAGTAAAGGTTGCCAGGATGAGGGCCATAAAGTTTAGCAGTACTGAATAACGTAAATGAATACGTGTCTTAAAATAATAGTATGTCTAAAAAGTCACGAGACATCACCACGGCTCAGTGCTGGACTCGTATTCAAGCGGTAAGGAATGAAGTTACTCTTCAGAGGAGCCCTCCAGGGCTGCATCTATTACAGGGACCAGCAGGACGCAGCTGAAAGCATAAAACTGAAAGCAACACTTGTCATTCACCCCCCAAAAAAAGCGTTTTTAAAGAGCAAATATTCAGAGTGAGCTCTGTGGTGTCCCTGTTACTGTGTAATGTGCACTTTATTAGGCAGGTGTTAATGAGCAAGTTCTAAAGACTGATCTGTTCTCTCAAGACAATGGCTGCTGCAGAAATAAAACATTTGAACCTAAACAGAGTAAAAAAAAACTTAAATCTTGACTGCATTTGGAACTGCAGCCTGGCTGGGAATGAATAAACCCAGAGAGTAACCCAGTATTGAAAGTTTGAAAGATTTATATAATGCAGAAACCAGGGCGTACTGGCGATGCTGAACATCACAATTCTGCTGAAGTTATTAATGAATTGAGTTATTCACTTCCTACCAGGTGAACTCAGACAATCAGAACAGGACCTGAGGGGAGCCTGCAGGAAAAATGGGGAGACACTATTTACAGGGGCCTGGAGTGACGGGACAAGGGGGAATGGCTTCCCACTGACAGAGAGGAGGGTTAGATTGGATATTAGGGAGAAATTCTTCCCTGGGAGGGTGGGGAGGCCCTGGCACAGGTTGCCCAGAGAAGCTGTGGCTGCCTCTGGATCCTTGGAAGTGTCCAAGGCCAGGTTGGAGCAACCTAGGCTGGTGGAAGGTGTCCCTGCCCATGGCAGGGGGTGGCACTGGATTATTCTCAAGTTCCTTTCCAACCCAAACAATTCCATGACTCTATGATTGATCAGAAATATGTAGGTTGTGGTGGTTTGACTTTTCTCTCAAGGTTAATTTTGACTCCAAACATATCAAGGTGTATTTCACGTAACTCCTTTCGAAATGAACCCCTGCAAATCCCAAATGCCCGTGGCTCCAGCAGAGCTTGAGCAGGTGGAGCAACAGCCACAATTCATCAGGAAAAGCAGGTGTGAAAGGCAGAGGAAAAACATAATCAAAATGAAAAATGAGCAGGGTTTGTTAGGAAAACTGTTATCACTAATTTAATCAAAACATTATATATTTATGCACGTTTTTAGGTGGATTCTTCTAATGTCCCCCTTTAGTAACCTCAATATTCTGAAGAAATGCTGGATACCCCAGCCTGTAGTAAAATCAGACATAATATATCTTCCATCTATGGAGTCTCTGTAAGGATTCTCAAGAGATTCATCAACTTCACAAACCTCATATAAGTGAATCCTATACAAATTACATTTCCCTGGGCTGTCACTTCCTTCCCTGATCACATCCCACAAAAAAAGAAATCCCTGCCTTTGCAATAAAAGGTCTTAAAGTTAAAATGTTGGAACATGCAAGACCTGCATGAGAAAAGGGTTAATAAACCACATTGCAGCACAGAGGCAGAAAGCAGGACTGCAGCTCTGAGAGAAGATAATGATAATAAAATAAACAAGGTGATTTCAGCACAACTAATTGTCAGAGATAAGAAGCCAGTGTCAGGCAGGGAGGTGAATCTGGAGCTCTGACACGTGGAACATGTTAAACACCTTCCCTGCCTGAGCAGCCCTTCCTCCAACCCGACCAGAACACAGAGATTAAACCTCATTTGCTTAGGGAAGGACTGTGGATGTGGCTTGGATTAAAAATACTCAGATTGTGCTTCAACAAGGAACCAAAAATGAAGTTTTTTTCCCCTCCAGGTTTGGGAAGAAGCCTTTGCCCAGCTCCAGAATGAATCAGAGCTCTGTGCAAATAAAGCAGTCACAAAAGTGTGTTTTCTATCATTAGCCAAACCACTCACTGTTGCAAGTATTCCTTGGAGGACCATTTTATCCCAGCCCAAGCAACATGTTTGTGCTACACAAAGTACTTATTAAAGTCAACTACACAACATGTTAAGTGGAAACCATTTATAAATATAACCGGAGAGTTAAATGCCATTAGTCATTTTGAAAGTATTGACAGAGCCTCTTATTAGAACTATTAGAGATATTACTTATCCAGCCACTTAGCTGGGAAAGACAGGGAGTGATGGAGCAGAATTAGTGCTGCTCTGCTCACTAAAACCTTTATTATTACACAAAATTTGTCTACAAGCAGGATTTGACTCAGGGAATATGTTCCCAATGTGTTTAGTGCATGCAGACTGATCCCAGGTATTGTTGTGGATTAGATAGTCCGTTCAGGACATACAGGAATCACAGAATCACTGAGGTTGGAAAAGATCTCCAAGATCATCCAACCAGTGCCCCATCCCCACCTTGTGCCCCGGCCCAGAGCACTGAGTGCCACATCCAGTCCTTCCTTGGGCATCTCCAGGGGTGGGACTCCATCACTTCCCTGGGCAGCCCCTGCCAGTGCCTGACCACCCTTCCCATGGAGAAATTCTTCCTGAATTTCTTCATGGAAATGCAGTAGAATCAATGCTTTTCCCTACACTCCATTTACACACCTCACAGGCTGTGCAGAAAGGTTGAAATATTATAAGTGAGCAACCTGTGAACTGAAAATAATTCTGATTTTTTAATGATGTTTCTGCCTATTCCAAAGCCAACTGCTGTCAGACAGCGTTTTCCTGGGCAGAATTCTTCTGCAGGTGCAACGAAAAGTAATAGAAGGTTAAAATAAAAGTTATAAGAAAGCACAGCACAGCAGGGCTGGGAGGAACAGGGCAGCAAGCAGCAATTCCCTCCGGACTATGAAATGAAAAAGGCTTACTAATTCATAAACTAAAGGTGTCTGAGCTTTAAAAGAGGGAACTTGTGGGACCAGCGCTTCGATTTTTCCATTTTATTAACCATAGGATGTGCTGTAGGCATGTAATTTCCTGAGTTTGGAATTCACTCACTTCCCCAGCCCTGTCTTACAGTACCTGCCAGCACCTTGAAATAAGAGCGTTCCACGGCAGCAATATCCAAAAATTTCTGGGGGGGGAAATGCATTTCGTGTTCTGCAGGGCTGGCAGGGGAGGAGAGGAGTGAGGGAAAGTGATGAAAAGGGAAGAAAAGCATTTTTTGGTCAATACTCCACTGCTCATCTTTTCTTTTGAAAGAGGTGCTATTATTGTTGTTACTGGAAGACCAGCATCCTGCCGTGATCCCCGAGGAGCTGAGTGAGGTGCTCTCCATCCACGTGCACCTTCTGCATCCTGAGAATTAGGTCTGGAAATAGAAAAAAAAATCCCACCTGGAATACAGGAAATATTGTTATCACCTGTCCACAGGCAGAAACGCTGAAATGAGTGCAGAGAGAATAAGGAAAGAGTGGTAGCAGACAGATCAGCTTCATGTCTCCTGGGTCAGACTCTTGATGCTTTCCTTCTGACAGCTCCAAACGGACAAAATTTGCCAGTGATGATTTCCAAGAGGAGGAAGGATTATTCTTTACCTGTCATGTTATTAAATCCTTCCATAATCATCACTGCCACAGAGCAGAATCTTGCTAAAAATATCCTCAGCCTGGCCAGCTGTAGCTGTTCTCATGATCTTAGTGGTTTTTTAAGTGACATCAGAAACAAGATATTTCTCTTCTGTTTGAACCCTCATTAATTTTTAACCCTGGCTTTCAAAAAAAAAAACATATGATGAGATTATCAACTGTTTTAATTATTTGAATGCTGCTTTCTAATCTGTATCTGAGGCATCACTGCTGAAGAGGAGCTGTTTGCACAGGGCATGACTGGCAACAGCTCCAGGTGATCCCTCGGTTCTTCAGGAGGTGATTTATGAAGCCTTCTGGCCAAAGGAGTGTTAGCAGCAAAAAAAAAAAGGCTCTCTGGGGAAGAGTAAAGCCCCAGCAGAGAGTGGGGAATTGAAAGACACTGTAGAGGAAGATTATTTCACTTGATTATTCTTCTCAGTCCAGTTGTTCTGGCATAAGGAATTGCTCTGTGGTAAAAGGATGCCTTGAGGTTATTGCCTTGCTGATGATAAAATCCCTGAATGGTTGGGGTTGGAAGGGACCTTAGAGCTCATCTCATTCCAGCCCCCTGCCATGGGCAGGGACACCTTCCACTAGCCCAGGTTGCTCCAAGCCCTGTCCAGCTATCCTTGAATTTACTGGTTTGATTTTGGAAAGTCTCCATATTAAACCTTAGATAAAGTACGTGGCACCCAAGTTTAGACAACAAGTTAAATAATTGCACTGCCAATTAGAAATATTTTTAAGTATTTTCATGCATTGTCTTGCTTGATTAAACGTTGCTGTGACATTTAAAACTGTTAATGTGTGCTGCTGGTAAAAGTTTGCCAGTTAAATGTAAATTGAGACCTTCGGGCTGAATTGTAACTAATTATTCAAAATATTGCTATTAGTAGGCAAGAGTAAATTATATGAAAATGTGGCTCAGATGTCTAAATTTTCTGCTGTACAAGTGTAGCTCTCAGAGATTTCCATGCACAGGAATTTACAGCGCTGAATATTGCTGGATCTACCGAGATTTTGCAGGAATCGTGTTCCTACTGCTGACAGCAGAGGAGGAATAAACCCCCCGGCTTTCAGGTGGTGGGATTTGACATGTAACATCCACTTGGCCAATAAAGGGTGACTTTTATGAGCTGTGCTATTCTGGGGAGAGAGGGAAACAGTCTTCATCCCGATTTTATGGGGGCTGGATCAGTCTCTAAGCACCATCAAAGCTCCTTGCCAAGGGTGACCTAAGAACTTCAGACCAGGGTATGGAAAAAGCATTTTCACCGTGAGGAGGAGCAGCTGCAACTTTAATGTAACTCTTAAGACAGCTCTACAGAGATGGATTTCTACTATTTCAGACCTGACCTTGAGTGTGTAGATAATCTGCAGCACGTATTTGCACTCTCCGAACCGCAGTCCCCTTTCCAGTGGCCAACAAACCCATGGCTTTGAATAGCTGAGGGGAAGCTTCTGACGTCACCACAGGTCCAGACATTTAACTGGATTTAGTAAAAATTTCCTTGGTTCACATGGGTTTTAATCTGTGTACGCCTAAAAAGGAAACGAGGGTTTCTGTATGAAGACACGAGGCAATATTTATGTGTCAAAAGCAAAGGCAGGCTAAGTCTAATTAAGAGAGAAATTTGAGTGATTTCCATATGTTAATGGCAAATCCTTGCTTTTTGCAGTGCTGCAAAGCTGATGGAGAAAATGAATTGTCATAATCCAATTTCAGATGAGGAGCTCTCCTATAATTCTAGAAAAACAACATTTACTAATCTGTTAAGTCACTGATGTGATAAAAATTAGGCTTATTATGATAAGACTTCATTTTGCATTAAAGTCTCCCCTATCACAGGGGGGAATTCCAGGCTCACTAACACCCTCCAGAAGCTTTATGATTTAAATGACTTTAGGTTAAGTAAAACAAGATTTGCTTAATGATTTTACAGCCATTTCAGTGCAGCAACATTAGCGTTATCAGTCAGTTATCCCCAGCAAACAGGGAATGTGCTCAGCTAGGAGAAGGACATGAGACAAACCAGCTCTGGGATGATGGGGATGGGAAGGTGGAAGTCAGGGAACCTCTCTGGACAGCCCTTGACCTTCAGCTCAACTTCCCCAGTGAGCTGCAATGAAGCCTCTTACAAAAGATTAATTGTCCCCTGTGGTTTTGATGTAAAGACAAGCAGAAAATAATGGATTTGAGCTTTCCTTGAAATGTGGAAACTTTTTATAACCACAAACCAGTGCAATAATGTCAAGGTATTAAGAGGCAGTTTGTGCTGGTGTTTTCCACCCCTGACAAATGGGATGTGTGATGGGACATGAGTTTGCTGTGGCACTAATGCCAAGTTTTTTGCTGGGTAGATATAGGAATTCATTTCCTTCAGATCCATAGTCTTTTATTTCCACATTTGCTCTTTGACAAGGAGCTGGCACTGTGTGCTTTGGAAAGAAGTAGATGTCTGCAACATGCCAATTTGGGATGTTAGGCATTCCATCTTCATTCATAACCATTAAAGAGGGGGCTCTGAACCCAGATGCAGGAGGTTTCGTGTCTCTTGTCCATTTTCTAGCCAGATATGCTCTAAATATACCCATGTCTTTTTATTAACATACAAAAAGATAAAATAGTATCATTATATGCTGGATACTTCTGCTAACCCTGTCAGTGACTGGCTTTTAGAATCCATCTACATTTTTTGCATCAATTAATTTCACTGACTAATCAAGCACTACACGAAAACAGCTCCTTTTTATCCACTTGGGTTGTGTCACTGTTCACTGATCCCTCGTTTTTACAATCTGAGATGACGGGAACATCTCTCTGCCATTCACTCTTTGATGTAATGCCCCCACTTTTTCTGTATCCAAAGTGAACAGCCTTGCTTTGGCAAAGGCCTTGCTAATTCCTAATCCCTTCGTTCCCAAATTGTTTCCAGAATAAACAAGAAATACCAGCAAGTGGTCAGCAAACCTTTATTCTATGAAGTTGCTGGATTAGTTTGCACCTTTTCTAATAAATTTATGTCATATTGAGAATTTGTTTTGTGGCTTATCCTACATACCCTTCTCATATGAATCCCACAGGTGTGGCTTCAGTAAATATCCTGTTGGAGAGATGAGGAAAGATATTAATCTAGAACAATTAATAATAATAATAACAACCTCAGGCAGGCTGAAGGAGAGTTTTACTTTGAACTCTGACACAGAGGACCAGAAGCACCACCCCTACTCCAAGCTTGGGCAGCAGGGGGCTGTCAAACCCTTCAGCATCTCTCCCAGAGCTGGGCTCCCTCTGGACCAAAGCAAAGGGAAAGGTTTATCCAAACTCAGGTTGGGAATGGAAGATGTCACAAAGCTGTGCCTCTGACATAGTCCTTGTAGGAGCCTGTCAAACAGGGCTGATGAGGATTGTGAAGGTTATGTTAGATTAGGAAGATGAGATGGGAGATAATAGTCACTGTGTCAGATAAATAAGTCAGAATTCCTCCAAGAGAAAAGAGTCTAAGAATAACTCAACCTAGAGCTTAGAAAGGGAAATGCTAATGAGTTCAAATCAAAGCTCATTTGCATGTGAAAATGCAAACTCTTTAAGGAGCAGCTTTGTAAGCTGTGCAATAACCTCTTGGAGACACTGGGGTTGTGCGTGGTGTCAGTGGGAGATGCCGAAGGGCGTTTGCTCAGAGACGGGACGCGGCAGCAACGGTGCAAAATCATGGAATTGTTAAGGTTGGAAAAGACCTCCAACATCATCAAGGCCAGCTTTTGACTGAATCCCACCCTGGCCACCAAACCAGGTCACAAAGGGCCACATCTGCTCGCTGCCTGAGCACTTCCAGGGGTGGTGACTCCACCACTGCACCCCCAGGCTCAACTGGTGCCAGTGCCTCCCTGGGACTGGGCACCCTGAGTCACCTCGTGCCTCCTCCTGTATTTATTCCAAACAAACCTGGTGTCTGCCATTTGTTTACCCTTGGATTGTGCCTTCCCTCCTCAGTATGCATTTTTAATTAGGTGCACTCCAGTCGCTTCCCTGCTTGCTCGCACTTTAATTTGGGAAGCGCAGTTTTCATTAGCTCTGCAAATATCCCCCGTTCTTTGCAAAGTCAAATCTATTACTTGCAAAATAACCTTGCTTAGCCCTGGTTATCAGTTATCCCAATATTACGGTGCTCTCTAATTAGTCCAGCTGTTAACTGTTCAAATTCACAGGGCTTGGCTGCATTAGGCAGCTCTGCATCAACATGATCAGTGCTGGCACTTGGGCAGATATTTTCTTGCAGAGAAAAGTGGCTTTTCCGAGCTCCTGGAACAGTTACAGGTTTGGGGTTTTGCTTTATACATCAGGATGATTTTCTCATGTGGTTTTCACTTTCCTTGGTAATCCCACTGTAATGTACTGCCTGTTCCTAATGCCTCTAAACCTGCCACCAAGAACTGAGGATTTCCCTGGCTTCAGTATCTCTTCAGAACTACTCACTCCCAACGAAAAACACAAGTGCTGTAATCTTCCCTCCCAGCCCTGGGTCACCTGCAGCTCCTGGCTGAGGGATTCAGGTGCCTTCATTCTCTGCCAGAGGTTTCCCTGCCTCTGACACCCCATAATGACCAGACACTCGTGGGTGTACTGGAGGGATCAGGGGGGTTTGTCCTTTCTGGCCTCAAGAGCTTCACAAGGGTAGAGCAAGAAAATGGATCCTTTTTCTGCTGGAAATTTGGGATACCCCTGGTGAAGGACTCAGTGCAGGTCTTTCACAATTACAAGGCTTTATCTACCATTTTATATTTCTGAGAGCATTTTCAGAAATCAGTCTTTTGTGTTACCTTCTCTACCCTGAGCACCAAAGAGCTACTGTTACATAAAAAGGGCTATAACTATATAAACCATAACCCTTCTGATGGGCCATTGCAGAAATCTCACAGACCTCTTTAGAACCTGAAATTTGTATTAAACCAGTAATTTTTGCCAGATTGAATCGGTCAAAAGAAACTGGGGTGAAAAAAAAAACAACCCCAAACCAGTAAAACACCAGGAATGTCCACACTTTCTGCAACAAATGCAACATGATTTTTTGAACTCTCAGCTTCAGTGTTTACTTCCTGAATGTATTTTCATCTCATTTGTAGCTGTTTAAGCAAGTTTCAAGTAGAAAAGGGCGTTTAATTTTGGATTTGAATGGAACATTCTGTTCAACCCAGGGAGAAAGCTTAATTATTATTTTTAAATCTGCCAAAAGCTGAGGCAAATTTTCACGTCGCGTTGACTGAGATTTTTATTTTTATTTTTATTTTTTTTATAAATTGAAAATAAACTACAAAATCCTTTCCCAAGCTGTACCTACAGTTCTTCCATTCAGTTAGAAATGAGATGCAGTGTGAGTGTGCAAAGGTGGATGGCAAGGGGGGGTTAATTCCCATCCCTCTCCCATCCTCGTCTGGTGTCACAGATTGGGAACAGACCCACCGGTCTGGGCAGAACCTGTTCACTAAATAAAGTGTCACTCTCAGCAAACATATGCTCAGCATTTGGTCCTAAATAAGTAAACTCCGCAAAATGAAGGCACAGGCTGTTGCTTGCAGAAGAACAGGGTGGATTGGGAACCCCTGTGCAGAGCCAGGACATGGGGAAAGGAGAGTGAGGTGCCTCCAAGTGCCCTGAACGTGCACAAGGAGAAATCAACATTCAAGGACTCCTGTTATGAATTAACTGGTGGAAAAGTTTGCTCAGAACTGAAAGCAAATGCTCTGCTGCAGGGAGATATTTGCTCTCACGGTGCATCATCACCCAAGAGCATCAAGTGACGTTCTTGCACGTTCTTGCTCCACTGAAGTTCTTTCAGATGATCCTCAACAGCACCAAAGACAAAGCCTTGCCTTTGATGTAGCCAGGGAGTCTGAGAGAGTTCCCAGATGATCTGAAAGATGGATCTGATTTGAATTTAATTTTTAAAGATGAGTCCAGCAGCACCCCCTGAGGGAGGGAGGTGTCAGCCAGACCTGTGGTGTGGACCAACAGGTCACTGTTCACTAATCCAGTCCTCTCCAAAGCTTAAGGGTCCATTTGTGGTATTCAGAGCACATTAACAGCTATTTTTTTTTATTTTTTCAAGATTATGATTCTCTCCACAGCAATATCTCCTTCTTTTAACTTTCATTTACTGTGGCAAGCAAGAAAGGATGAAAGTTCCTGCTGTAACTTAAATAAATACCCAAAAGTTGGAATACTCATCAGAGACTATGCAGGTCATGGGGAATTCCTCCAGTTTGGTAGAAGACAGGGAAAAGCTGCTTTCCAGGACTTACAGGGAAAAGCAGAGGGGTATCTGTGGCAGAACAGAGCTCTCTGCTCACCTTTCTTTCCTTTCCCCCAGTGTGGAGCATCTCATGAAGGTTGGAGCAGCATCACATGGCAGGTGACTTTATTTGAGTGGACCAAGACATCCTGTGCTCCTCTTTCCTGAAGTCATCACTGTAGATGGTTTGGACAAATCCGCATCAGAATTTGGGGCAGATCGAGGCTCTGCGTGAGTAGAAATATTTAAATTTTTCAGGAAAAATATGGAGAAGTGCTTTGGATAGAAAAGTGTGGGATAATGAAGGTCTTCAGCCAAAACTGTGTCAATGATTTGTGTGAACAGTCAGTAATTGTCCTTCAGGCATTACTGGAACAACTTCCCTGTTCTGGAGATTTAATCCAGCTCTGACAAATCTTCCTGAGGGATCACTGTAGAAGGCAGAGAGATCAGGGAATGTCAGCGACAGCTTTAGAGAAATACAAAAATAAGTGTATGGGCAATTTCAGAACCCCAGTGATGTTCAGCTCAGCTTCAGATATCAAACAAGCAAAAGCCAATATGCTTTTCTCTTTCTTTGTTAGGGAACAAATCTTTTACAGTGGAGGTGGGCAGGCCCTGGCACAGGTTACCCAGAGAAGCTGTGGCTGCCTCTGGATCCCTGGAAGTGTCCAAGGCCAGGTTGGACGGGGCTTGGAGCAACCTGGGCTGGTGGAAGGTGTCCCTGCCCACGGCAGGGGGTGGAATGAGATGGAACCCAAACCATTCTGTCATTCTTTGACCATCCCAGGCTCCTTCTGCTGGGTGTGAACATGCATTGGAGTTGTGTTTGACATCCCTTTGTCACTCTCAGGTCATCATCCTGCCACTGGAAACAGGCAATTAATTAAAAAAGGTCTATCTGGAATGTTCTTTTCCTGCTGCCATGATGGGTCGTGCCCAGAGCTCCCACCCAGGGCAATCCTGCAACCTCGAGAGCTCAGGAGTGTTTGAGACCCTGACCCAAAGTTGTCCCCACTGATGTTAAATATTCATGCTCTCCTGCCTGGGAAAAAATTTCCTTACTAAAATCAGGCTCCATGGTCCAAAATGTGGGCACTTTCCAAACTGCTGGAGGGAGGAACACACTGTAAGCTGCAGGATTTGGGGCAGCAGCTTTTAGGGTGGTGCTGGTGCTGGATACACCCCACCATTAGGCAGGGAGAGGAGCTGATCCCAACCAGCAAACAGCTCAAAGGAGGGAGTGCAGAGATATTTTTTTTTTTTTTTAAGATATATCTTTGCTCTTCATATCCACCCACACTGAAGCAAAATGCCAGCAGGGACAAGTTGTATTTCTCCTTTATGTAAGATAGATGCTACTGTGGTCCCTGTTACCTAAGAGCCTCAGCACCTCCTAAATCTGTCACTTATTTCCCAGTACCACATTAAATTGATATTATGGGGTGTGGATGTACCAAGGGACTGAGCAGCACAAACAAGTCTGCGCAGGGGGTCTGGAGTCCACAGAGCAGGGAACTGGTCCCTCATTTTCTTCATTTTCTGACTATCTGAAAATGCTTCCCTCTGTGTTTTCATCCTTCTCCCAAGATCGGATCAGCCTCTGCAAAAGCACAAATGCTTCCATTTCTTCCTACTGTTTTCTCGGAACACTTCAAATTTTATCCAGGAGCTTCACAGATTTGAAGTTTGTTTGTTTGCTCCAGAGCACCAAGATTGTGGGCTGCTCTTTTTTTAATGCACCTCATGACCATTAATTAATTGCCATTAATTTATTAAATTGTTACCTAGACATTCGTCAGTGTTTAATTTAAAATAAAACCTGGGAAAAGGCAAATTTAAATGACTGTAGCCCCCCAAGTGACAGTATACCTCAGGAATAAAGTGATGACGCCTTTACACTTCTCAGTGTCCACGATTTGTGACTCTGTGGGATGCAGTGTGGAGACAGACCTTTTTCTTTAGAAGAAATCTTCTTTATGATGCTCTTTGCATAAGGGAATAGCGGGGGCAGTGATCCTGAGGGCAGTTTTTCTGTGCTGCCCCGGGGGAGGGTGTCAGCACAAGGCTTTGGAAATACATCTCCAGCTGGCCCTGGGCTCGTTAGTAAAACAAAGGGACCATTTCCAAAGGTGTCATAAATAGCCAGTGTTACACAAAGCTCTCCCTCTATTCCAGCCCTCATAATACGGCACTTTGTCAGTGAGATGCAGAATGAACCTGAGAGTATCGCTGCATAAAAAGCTGCTTGTGTTTTCTCCAGACAATTTGGAAGATAAGGCTTTGCCTGCAGAACCACGCCAGCCCAACACATTTATTCCTCTCTTAGGAGAGCACAGATCCTTGTACACAACTGCAGGCAGAGAGCAGAGGTGGGACTAAACAGATGTGCTGGTTTGGTGCAGCTAAAAGTGCTGAGGAGATGGGTGAATGAAAAGAAAGAAGCCAAGGGGCCCTCAGCATCCCTGCTCTGGCAGCTGGGGCTCCATTGCTGGTGGCAGAGTTGGAGACTCTGCTTGACTCTAAAACACCGTGCTCAGTGTTGATCTGACAGCCCTTTATGTAAATACTTCTGAAAAGATTTGAGGGCAAAACCCACTTCAATCTCCAGAGTCCACAAGCCTGAAAGGAACTTGCCATAAGGCTTTTTCTTCTCTGGGTAATTTTCTTTTCGCTCCCCTAAAGGCAGAACTATTAACCAGACACGAGATCTTTATTGTTTTTGTGTCATTGCTGGAGGAAAGGATCCTACACAAAATGCTTGTTAAGAGGTTGGCTGCTCTCATGCTGCTATGCAGGGCTTTATTTATTTTATTTTTTTATTGTTTGTTGTTTTTTCTTTTTTTTTAATGTAGACTTTGCAGAACATGTTTCTGCAGTTCCAGATCTACTTTTCTTTGTGTAATTGAATTATTAACCTGCTACAGGGTCAGCAGAATGGCTTATTTCTATACAAGCACAGCCCAGACCCTGGGATCATTATTCACATTGAGAAGCACCACGATCAGCGTGAGGCCTCACTGAAGGATCTACCTGCAAAGCTCTGCTGCTGCTGCTGGGAATTAAATTAGGAGTGCCTAATAAATGGAATCACAGCACAGGCTGCAGGAAATCAGGAGGGGTAATACAAGTCTGGACAGATGTAAAAAAATCCAGGTGCACTGGGATACAAGTGACCTCAAGCTTTGCTTATTCAATAAGAGCAAATCAAAAAGAAAACAAGATGCCCCAAATCAGCTTTTGGGAAAACTCTAATCATCCTGGCAGGGACTGAATTCCTGTGCGTTAGTAGAATCCTTTTTCTGTTTCAAATACCTGCTGCAAATCTTTTGCAACCCAGAATTAAACTGTTCACTTCCTGAAACCGAAATATTTCAGCCCCCAGCACTGAAAGGGGTTGAAACTTTGTGTGTGCTTTTACAGAAGATTCCCGGTAATGCATCTTCCTCTGCACAGCTTTTTGTTATATCCTGATTCTTTGTAAATTCTGGGTTTTCTTTATGCTCTGTTCTCCAAAGGAAGAAAATTTAATGTCTGGTCTCTGCAGCCTTTTCTCCACAAATAAAAAAAGAAATAACGCTGAAGTAAATAACAGATGTCACTTCCTGTCACTGTGTTACTTTGAGATGGGAAATGTAGTGTTAACCAGAGAGATGACAAGTCATATGAGCTAGAGGGCAATTAAACATGAGCATTGGTAATCAGATGTTTAGCAACAAAGCAATGAATGAACTAAAGAATAGATGGTCATACACTCACCTGAAGCTCCCTAAGAACAGAAATCTGCCATTGACATAATGTTGTCCTGTGTAAAGACCAATACTGTCACCATTACTATTATTATTACTACTGTTACTAGCATTAATAGTGTTACTAATAGTATTAATTGCTTTTGCTGGTGTGGGTTTGCTCTCTATTATATCCCAAGAAGAATGTGGGAAGATTCTGGGATGGGTATCCCAGCAGTGTTGCCCCTCTGGAAGGGGCCAAAGCCCCTACTGTGTGGTGGGGGCTGCAGCAGTGAAGTTTTTATATGTGCTCCATAATTCAGTTCAAAAACCAAGCATTAAAGTGCTCTGAAATTCTTTCTGATCTCCTTCGAAGGAATTCTGTCAGACAGAAAGAATTCTCAAACAAAGAAAAAAAACCTGCCCAAAAACTTCCACAGTTTTATGGCTTTGGAGGTCTCGATCTACCTTAAAAATAATCACAGCATTCCTTGTATCCTGCTGGATTTCCTCCCCATTCAGCCGAGGTACAGCCGTGGAACGAGCAATTAAGCCAAGCTGAGAGGAAGAGCTCCGTGGGCTCTGCGTGTGGGAGGGTTTCCAGGTGGGATGGCTTTCAGAAGTGCCTTAAAAAAACATTCTGCCACATGGTTCTTTAGAGGCCTCCCCACAGAAGCAGCTCAATTATTCATTCCGAGCAGAAACTGTTTTATTACATGTCTTGTAGTTCGAATGGTTCGACTGAAATGTGGGACACTCGGCTCTCAACAAGGTTCTGGTATTTGCATTTGTACTTGCACTTGTCCTGCAGAGCAGTAAAAGAGTTGCCAGCACCAGCTGGGAGATGGGAATATCATTAGCACATATTTTGGTTTGGATCTTCAAGGTTAGTACAAATCACAAAACCTCTGCAGCTGAAAAGAGAGGGGGGAGAAAAGAAAAAAGCACAGCTCTGGAATTAAACTTATTTTTCGAATCAGCCAGACAAGTTTTAAAATGTGATGGAACATTTGCCTTTGGCCCAGGGGAAGATCACTGCTGTGTGGCACCGTCTCACTCAGAGTTTGTTATCATCCTTGCTTGAAAACTGTTCTTTCTGCCCCAAAATGTGTATTTTTCACCCTCAGATGGTTTATCTGCAGTGGGCAGTCAGTGATCCACTCCTGGTGTCCCTCTGCCACCTCTCCTTACCCGTGGGGATGCTGAGAACTCCAGCTCCTGGCCAGTGTGGGTTCCCCTCCTCATACTACCAGTTTTATATCCATCTTTTCTGTGGATATCCACCTGACACCCAGGGAATTAAAACTGCTTTGGGTTAAAAAAATATTAAAAAAAAAAAAAAAAAAAAAAAAAACAGCCAAACAAAAATAGCATTTTTCTAGGTGAAGAAAAATGAAGTTTCCCCCTTCACATCCAGCAGGAAGTTGTGTGAGTTCAAATTAATATTGTGCCATGAAGGTGCAGGGCTGGACTGGGGGCTGTGTGGTAGCACTGCGTGAGCAGTGAATGATTCCCAAAGATTTTCCTTGAACTAACATTGACTTAATTGTGTAACACATTCTTTATTACCATATGTACACATTACCCAGGCTCTTGATTATTTTCTAATTTGAATTTCTCCAGCAGTTCTCTGAAGGGCACTAATTCAGCATCTCTGGGAACATGGAAGTTACTCGGCACCAGGATCCTCGCCTGGAACCATCCAACCAAGCCAGATATCTCCCCACCCATCCATAATTGTGCCTTTCCCCGAGGGGAGAATGCCTTGCTAATTGTGGGCAGTGTTTACACAGCCAATGAGCCTGATTTCAAATTGTTCTGCTCTCTTTTAACGTTGGATTAGCTCATGATTCTTCATAAAGCCGCTCCATTTGGCCAAGCTCCTTTGTGGGCACTCCAGGGACAACCAAAGCAGCAAATGAATCATCTCAGCAAAACACAGAAACTAATTGTGCAAGGCCATGAGCTGTGGCATCTCCTGCAGACAGGCTGAACTCTTCACCTCAAAGGGCAACACCGAGCCCAGAAACCCTGCCAGCAGGTCACAGTGGTGGGATAACAGCACAGGGAAGCACATCCTTGTTGGCACAGAGCTCCCGGAGCAGGTGGAGGTTGTTTGGCTGCAGTTGTGTTTTATAACCCCAGAAAAGAGTTATTCCAGCTCTGAGACAGCACAACATCTGCCTTCTCCCACGTTTGAGAGCTGGAGAAACTAGGGAAATCTCTAACCCTACTGGCCAACACACTCAGAGTCGCCACTGGCATGACTCTCTGCCCTTCATCCCAAACCCAGGGATCCACAGGATTTAGGAAGCTCTGCCTGTTCTGCTCCATTATTCTGGTTTCTTCTCCCGTGTTTGCCTTGAGGATCAAAAGTTTCAAAAACTCTTCATGCTGCCAGAAGAATTACCAAACAGAAGGAAGGACCAGCACAGGTTTCCTGCTCTGATCTTCCCAGCAGGGCAGCGTTGCCTGGAGCTGGGCAGCTGCGGGTCCCCCTGATTTGTGAGTGCCATTTTCCCACCTGATCCTCCAGAAATTACCTTCCCCTCACTGATCTGCTACTGAGGAGACCAGCAGGATGTCAGAGTGTATAATTCAGGCTGCAGTTTTATTAGGAACACAGAGGTCCCTTGTTCTGCACATAAACAACGGGATCTTTTGCCACACCTGCACCACAAAATAATAGCAAATTAACACGGGTTCACCCCAGAGCTCGCTGAACCTCCGGGAGTTTTTTCAAAGAGAGTGGCCTGAGGTTTTAATTTATGATCTAATCCAAACTCAGATAAGCTGCAGCTTCATGATTTCATGCCCAGCATGAGAGCTCTGCAGTCAGCATGCCCAGCACCACACATTTAATGAATATGCTAATAGGGAAGTTCGGGGTGGGAAAAGGAAGATGGGAAACTTCTGGCTAAAACCAGCTCAGAATTGAGATGCCCTGTTCTCTCTCTGCCTGTGCTAACACACACCTTTCCTGCCATTCTTTCCATTCCAAGTTTGGATCAATCTTCTCATGAGAGAAATCATCATAATGGAATAAAGTGAGTGGGATTTACAATATAGTCGAAGGGCTGAACAACTTCAAGAAACTCCAGATCACAATGTAGATTAAAGGCACGGGCATTCCCTCACCTGGGGGAGGTTACAGCTCCATCCTCCTGAGCAGGACTGAACTTCACCTCTGAACAGTCTCTTGTCCTGCCTGGAGATGCTGGTGATTGCAAAATAAGGGAAGGGTCAGAGAACACATTTTAAATGAAGCCAGGAAGATATGTACAAATGGTAACGTGATTATTCAGCATCTGCACTCAACTGACCTCATAAAATACATACAGATAAAAATGGCACATGCCTGAAATTCCAGGCCCTGTTGTCTTCTGAGGAATAAAACATTATTAACTCAGAGCAACACCTGGATTGCTGTATGAGCCAGACATCTATTGGATAACTGCATGGGGATGCAAACACACTTGTATCACTTTCTTCCTGTCCTATTTTTTACAAAATTTCCAGTGTATTGCGTAGTGGAATGTTCTCCTGTTCCTAAAATGTATCCAGACCAGAGTCTCTCAGAAATACATTAAATTTTGACACTCTTTGTTTGCTGTTAAACAAGTGTTTTTAAACCCTGTTGACTGTGAGTTTAAATGCTACAAGTGAAACATGAATGTTTGGTCTGCAGCCCATTTTGTGTCTGAAATGAGTTTATCCCAAGGATTCTGTTCATACAGGAGAAATTGCCATGATCAATCACTGCATAGCCAGGGATCAGAGAAAATGCTGAATCGAGGGCTGCATTTCATTTTAACCCTTCAGTGACAGCAAGGAGACACTCCAAGGGAGCTGCTGGATGTTCTGTGATGAATCTACAATGAATTTCACATATTCTCTCCTTTCTACACACCCTGAGTCCATCAAAATTATGTGAAAACATACATGTTTGATTTATTCTTTCCTTCACATCAAATATTTAATCCAAATATGCAGGAATTTGAGTTCTTTGATTGTCCACTGAGCAAATAACACTCGTCTCTTCTTCCTTCCATGTGTCAGGTTTTTCTTAAAAGGTTCTAACACACATTGGAGCCCAAATTGAAGTGTCAGCTGAGAGGGAAAATTAGCC
This sequence comes from Empidonax traillii, assembly GCF_003031625.1. NCBI lineage: Eukaryota > Metazoa > Chordata > Aves > Passeriformes > Tyrannidae > Empidonax > Empidonax traillii. The sequence goes on along the minus strand of NW_020955613.1, from coordinate 340,625 downwards.
TGATTTGCATGAAATTTAGGCTGATGACAGATCTAGCTGGGCCCATTTCCTTTTCCAAGCTGCTGCAGTGCCATCATTCCCTTCTCCAAAACTGCTGGACTTTGATGTCAGGTGGAACAAAAGTGGGGCTTCATTCCAGAGAGAGCTTGGATAGAGAAGTATATTCAACCCCCCTGGTCCAACAGAGAGGTGTGTCCCTACCCTATAACTGTCATGTGGACAGTGTGGGTGTTTCAGTAGACCCTGGTGGAGAGCAGAAGGCTGACAAAAGCCCCAAATCTGCTTTGCACCCACTGGGATGATTTACTGAACTAAATTAATGCTGCAGATGTCTGTAACTGTGAGGCAGGAGAGGCTCAGGCACATCCCCAGAGTGTGGGCACTGCACCATTTCAAAATTAAAATAATTTTAATTTGTAGCTCTAGAGGCAAAAAGGTAGCTTAATTAACCCCAAATATCTCATGTTTCCTGATCCTAATTGTCCCAACAGCATCCAGCACCTCAGTCCCCCACAGAGAGATGCTCTTCCTATAACTCCAAGCTCAAAGCCTGATTTTACAATCACCTATTCCAGAGGAACACATTCCAAAGAATGACTACAAACACAGAAAGCCAAGATTCTGCTTTTTTTTTTTCCATAAAATATTTCATTTTTCTATATAACAAGCAGCAATTCTCATTGAGGCCATAAAGTGGACAAGAAGGAAACAAGAGGAGGGAATTCTTTACCACACTTATTTATAACTTCCTCCCATGGAGCATCTTCCTGGGGAGGGAGAGAAACCCTGGCATTATATCACTCCATGTGGCAATGCAGATATGGAAACTGAGACATCTCCCAGCAGAGGAATATAACATTAACAAGAAACCTGCTGGAATTGTCTGGGAGGGGCCTCAGGAGGTGAAAGACTGTAGGATTAACTGCTTTGTTAGTAGGGTTCTCCTACTGCAACTGGGTGAGGAAACTGTGAGCATAAAAGAGGGAATGTTCTGTGCAGATTAATTTGGTGTCCCAGGCTGGGTAAGAGTGGTTGAAACCAAGGAAATTCTTTAGCTGGCAGCTCCAGAAAGGTTTATCTCTGCCCTCTCCCCAACGTGGGGTAATTATTCAGCTTCCTGGAGACCCAGAGACCCTCTTAGAGTGAGCAGAGGGTTTCCACACAGAAGTACAAATGCATCAGGGACACACTCTGATACCTTGGAAAAATTGCTGGCACAATTCCTATTACAGAAACTGAGATTTCTCTAACAAGAATTCGGTCAGGAATTTTTCCAAAGTGTCAGCTTAGCTTGGAGCTGTGGCTCCATATGCACAAATCGTCCCAGTTTAACCTGTGGAATCCAGAATTCCCATTTATTCAGGATTTTTACCTATTCCTTGAATTCCGAATTCTCGTTTTGGGATGTTTTTGACTTCTGATCTGTCAGGACACTCTCTGGCTGAAACTGGGGCTTCCTAATCAGTTCATCCCTGGTGCATAAGCAGCTTTAGACCAGAACATATCAAGGTGAATTAACTTCTGTTCACTTATCCCACCTCCAGTCCAGTGTCTGAGAAACTGAAAAATTCAATCACAGACTGACTTATATTCAGCAAGACTCCATTTGATGTCTCTCTATGAGACAAGTGTGCCATCCCCCAAATAAATATGAATTTTTACACCTCCAACAGCCACCTCTTCTAAGCTGTCCCCAAAGAGAAGGCTCCAGGGAGACCACATTGGAGGGACCACAGCAGCCCTGAGGGGGCAAAAGATGCACATTGTAAATATTTTAAATGTCCTGGGTGTCTTTATATGGTCCATTTTACAAGGAAAAACAAACAAACAAACAAAAAATACTTTTTTTTTTTTTTTCTGGAACAGAAAGAAAACGCAGAGGTTTGGCTCATGAGGGTGTTTGTAAGTCCACCTCACATTCCAGCAAAACTCTAGGAACCCGTAATGAACCTGAAATATAAAATAATTATACCCATCTCAGCTTATTTCATGTCTGCATCCCCATCCCTGCTCTGCATTTCCAACAAAGGATTTAAACGACACTCACAGATTCAAGTCAACACGGGATCTGTGAACGGAGCCAAGAGCCAGTGGCCCTGTCTGGGCCATTCCCAGCTCTCCACTGGTGTCCAAATTTGCAGCAGGCTCGGAGATTTGAACATTGCCTGACTGTTTTGTGTCACTCCAAGACTGCTCATGAATGATTCGCGTAGTGCAGCCAAACGAGGGAGGTTTTACAAGAAAGAAAACAAAAAGATGACTCCCGAATTAACCCCCAGACGAGCTGTCTGGTGCTGCTGGTTGTGCTGGGCTGTGGTACAGGGGTGATGTTTGGAGAGCACCCTCTCCACCCCCCCAGAGCTGGACTTGTCAAGCCCTGAAATTAAAAAAAAAGAGGGGTTTTGATGAGCAGAGCAGCAGGAGCCATCTCCCAGCTCTGGGGCCATATGTGCCTCCTGCACATTCCTGGTGTGACTCCAGCGCTCGGGAGCAGTTGGATAATCTGAATTTCTGGCTGTGGGAGCAGGTGTTGTGGCCAAGGATGTGCTTTCCCAGCCATGGGCAGTGGCTGCTCCCTCCTGCCCAGACCCAAAGCTGGAAGCTGCTGTTCCCACCAGGAATGGAAACTCTCAGCACTCCAAGAGCTGTAATATGAATTTTGGCCTCTCCCAAGATGTTCAGTGAGAGGGTCAGGAGCTGTCACAGGGTGTTTGCTGTCACTGAGGACCTGGTGGCACTATGGGCTGGGAACTAGAGAGGAAAGGTCAGTGAAATTTGAGTTTCTCAGGGGATTTAATTCACCTGTTTTACAACTCAGGCACTTAAAAGGAGAAAAACTGACCAGAAATCTTAATTAATATGCCATGAGATGACTGCTAAATTAAGCACTTCAGGATATTGTCTGAACCTCACCACATGTTGTAGCACCAGTTAAAGGGAAGTGAGCTCTTGAAAGGGAAATCCAGGCTCTTCCTTTCCAAAGGCAGAGAGGTCAGGGTTATTTAGCAATTTGCTGGCTGCTGGTGAGATGATGCATCACTAAACCTTATTTTGTGTAAAACATCATTTGTGGGAGCGAGCCCTGACGTCTGGTGCCACCAGAAAGGAAGGTCCTTCATCTCTCATAGTTTTTGCTATTGAAATCCATGATTTTTTATTCATCCAAAGCATTTGTGTGCCCCACAATTACACTCTTCCTTGGCATCAGGTGTTCTTTACACACGTGCCTTTGCTTAAGACCCACAAATCACTGCTGCTGGTGTGCATTCTCCCTCTTCCCACCCTGTCCTACAGCTGGAACGTCGCTGCTGCAATCCAAGGGAACAGGTCCCTGGCACTCTGGATGCTGCACAAACACAGATAAAGAGAAGCACCTGCTTTGGAGAGATAAAATCCACACTGGGGAAGGATTTGTACCCTCCAGGTGAAGTGTGTTCCTGCAGGGAGGCCACGGAAAGGTGAGGCCGTCACGTGGGTTTAGGAGATGCAATCCGGCCTCGGGAGACTTTGGTGGGGACAAACATCCAAAGCTTTGCCTTGTTTGTCATCCTCTACTTCCAGGTCAAGATCAGGCAATGTTTGCAGATGGAAGGACACCTCGACTTCTGTTGCCATGAGCTGGGGAGGCTGCACAGGAGACTCTGGGAAAGGATGGGACAATGCCAGGACCATCACTGGAATCAGGCTGCTGGCTCATTTGCTGTGCTTTACACACAAAATAGGTTAAATTTGGAGTTTTTTAATTGTAACAGAAGTTGTGTGCACCAGCCTGACCCTCTGGCCTCTCCAGCAGGTCGTTGCTGGGCTCTGCCACAGGCTCTAATGGGAGCTTGTGCCATGTAGCAAAGGCAGAGGGGAGAAATGTGGGATCAGTGGGTGATTTGTAGCTTTACACCTTCTGTTATTACTAAATGAAGTAAAAAAATCCCCCCCAAACAAACAAAAAGCCCAAGCAAAGGTACTTTGTATTTTAAATAAGAAAAGCAATAATAAAAATTAAATCATAAATAAATTCAAAAGAAGCAAAAAGGAGGGAGAGGGACTTTTCACGTGAAAGCACAAGGGGAATAATTTTAAACTAACTAATGGCAGGATTAGATTAGATGTAAGGAAGAAATTCTTTACTCAGAGGGTGGGCAGACCCTGGCACAGGTTGCCCAGAGAAGCTGAGGCTGCCCCATCCCTGGAAGGTCATCCCTGGCCATCCCAAGGCCAGGTTGGACAGGGCTTGGAGCAACCTGGGCTGGTGGAAGATGTCCCTGCCCGTGTCAGAGGGTGGCACTGGATGGGCTTTAATGTCCCTTCCAACCCAAAGCATTCTGGGTTTCTTTGACAAACAAAGTGTGAGTTTTGGGAGGGTTCAGAACTGAAGCTCGGTGCAGCAGTATTAAGTAGCTTATCTATTAACAGGCTTCATACCATTATAATAATATATAATAGAAAATATCGACTTTCTGCAGCTGTTCCAAGAAAACACCTGCACTCCACAATACAAACAAGTCAGTTTTACTTTGGGCAACAAGTTCTGCAGCAGTTGTGGATAAAACTCCCTCTGCTGCAAGCTCAGGAGGTTTGTGTTTCTCTCATCCCCCCGCAGCCCTGGCAGGGATTAGAGCTCAGCTCGATCCTATCTGGAGCTGCAGCTCCTTCTCTGCTCCCTCTCTGAAGGGCAGCACTTCAGAGGTGTTTGTTTAATAAACAGCCACTGTAAACCATCCTCGGGAAGTTTGATGAGGGATCAACCATCCGCTTTGCAGCTTTTCAGTCAGCCTCGGGAGGGGCAGAGGATGGTCCTGGCTGCTCCTCACAGGGGGCAGGAGGCTGAAATCCCTCAGCCTAAAGGTCATTTTGTTGGCAAACACGAAAAGGGCTTTAATTCTGTTTAATTGTTCACTACCTGACGAGAAAAAAAACAAAAACAAACAAACAAAAAAAACCAAAACAGTTGCCCCAGACCACTTCAGGGTCTAATCCAACCCCACTGCAATGATCAGTAATAGTAAAATCCTGGTAAATAAAACTTTACCCTTCGTTATGTCTTTTGTTTCAGATATCAATTAAAGTGGGGGCAATTAATTAGCACTGTTAGGCTGATCCTCCCACAGTTAAGTGAGAGGATTGGCCCTAAAGCTCCCGGGAGATTTAGGAAGTGGTTAATTCTTTAAGGGCCACCTGATGGAGGGTCCTCCCTGCTGCTGGGGGTTTCCCAGCTGATGAAGCTTTTCCCTCAGTGTAACATCCCTAAGGAACCTTTGGTGTTCCAGAGGCTCTAATTCCTTTCCCAGGTTTGACCTTTGCTTGTGCAAAACGTGCTTTTATCCCGAATGGTGAACTGGAAATGATTATTGGGATATAAAATCCTAATGAGGCGAGAGATGCACAATTTTTATTCTCATGTAAGCGATTAAATCAATAATGCATCTGCCTCCCCTGATCCATTTAGCTACAGAAGTTACAAATAACCTGTGCTTTGTTTCACAAAAATTTTAGACTAAAATTTGCTTAAAGACGCTGTGGGGCTTTCAAATCACCTGGAGAAACCTGGGTTACACTCCCTGCAGATCCCACCGCTTTTATTTGTGTGTAAATCTGTGGTGGAACGGGGCTGTAAATTGTTGTGTTGCTTTTCTGCTTGTTGAGCACAGGCTCCATTTCACCTGCGCTGGGGGATATTTAAGTGGCTGATTAAGAGTCTGTGAGGATGGAAGGTGCTTTACAGCCCGAGCCACCCAGAATCTACATTACAACGGAGTTAAATGCTGTGGGAGAGGCGTCGTAAATCTGGGTCTCCCCGGGTTCTGCAGGTGCGACTTCAATACTTTTGACAATTAAGGTGTTTAATTAGAAAAGATGAGAGCAGATAACACTGTGTCATGTGTGCATTTTTATTATTTGTGTTTTTTAATTGCTTGCAATGCATTCTTGTGATTAATTTGCAATGTCGATGGTTATCATTATGTGTGTTGGGTGCAGAGCTTGCTGGCAGAGATGCTTTAAAACGTTTTAATCGATGAAAATCTTTGGTGTCGGCACTAAAAGCGCTCCTGGAGAGATGCTGAATCAGGGGGCGAGTTTGTCTTTATGTTCTACATCATTTTTATGCTGCTTGTGCCCGAGTTCCATCCCATCCTCAGCCCGTGCCAGTCAATGGTGAGACAGCAAAGCCCTGCTGAATTCTCCAGTTAGGTGAGACGTTTTGGCTTTCAAAAGTTCACCCGGGGTTTCTTGCTTTTCCCTCTGCCCTGGCAGGAGAAGGGCAGAGCTCTCCTGCCCTCCCTGAAAGCCAAAATCCTGCTGCACAACCCCCGGGATGGTAAGAGGGCCCCAAACTCAGCTGTGCAACCTTCCCCCCCACCCTGCTCACTCGCTGTGTTTTCAGCTGCATATTTAGGTGCTGGCTGGATAAATCCCGCTTAAAAATATTTTAGCAAATTAAAACATCCTCCCTGTGTAAGCCTGTTATCCTGCCCTGTCACTCCTCAGATTAATTATTGCATAATCAGGGGGCAGGGGGTGGGTTTGCTGCTCCTCTGCTGCCTCAGGTGACCTCAGCAGCCAAAGCTGACTCGTTCGGAGGGACAATGACTCACGTCATTCATCTCGAGTAAATAACCCCTCTTTTTCATTGTGTTGAAAGGGAATCTGCACCTTCTCCCCAGCTCTACTGACCCTGTGGGAATTCGAAGTCAAAACCTTGCCAAAAATCTCCGAATTGGAAGTTTTGGGGGGGGTGATTTTCAACGTGCAATTTTTGCACTTTCAGCTGATTGTGTTTTGATTGGAATTAATCGAGATGGTACAAATTTAATACACTCAAAACTACAGACATCTGTCTAATTCTCTCATATTATGAGGTACTTTAATATGAGAGCCCATAACGGGAGGGAATGCTGCAGTATTTCAATCAGTATTTCATCTCATTATTTAGAAAGGTACCCAAGGAAAAACTAATTCCAGCAGCCCAAAACTGTGCTAGAGGAGATGGAAAAGTAGACTGAACCCCAGGGATGTCTCTTGCAGTTCCTTCAAGCCAGTTCTGGTGATTACAAAGAATATATATATATATATGTATATACGTGTATGTATATATATATATATATGTATTTGAAACATATTTTTGCTGCAAGCAGACATGAAAATCATGACTCTCATCCCTCCAGATTAAAAAGCAAACAAACCATTAGATAAAACACTATTTTTAGGGCTTCTCCTCTGAAGCACAGATGCTAGAGTAATAGAAAGAGACCAAAGTACAATCTTTGTCTTCAAAGACATTAAATAAAGGGTGTTACAGAGGTTCATTAGTGCTCTCTCCTCATAATTAGCAGAACTAATTAAAGTTACATCACACCTGTATTTTCTTCTTACTCAGTTGCTCTGAAATAGAGTTGCAAATATGAGAAGGGGGGCCTAATTTAACCTTTTAATCTCCAGCCTAATTATTTTGATACTTTTTTCATGGAAAATAATTTATTAAAGGAAGGGGAAACCCCTCCTAGTGCAGTAGTAGGACCTTTTCTGGATGAAACATCTTTGGGATCCTGAAGTGCTGCTCAGAAATAGATAGTTTTGGAGTTAAGTGAATAACCTGATGATTGCAAAATCCAGTTTAGCTCTTGGCAGCTTGTTCAGTCGTTATCCTGCCTTTCTTTGTCACACCCCCTGAGATGCCGGGAAAGCTCTGATGGGCTTCTTTTATTTATTAAGCATTTAATAAAATGAAGCAGTTTGGCATTTCAGAAGGTCTGTGTGAAGGGAGGATGAGCAGCAGTGTTTGCATTTGGGGTGGGATAAAGCTGAGCAAAGGAAGGGGTAATAAGCTACTGAAAAAGATATTGGAAAGAATCACATCTCTAATTACCACATTGACTGGTAAATGCTTCCTTTTTTCACATCTAGTTGTCAAATTGTTTCACTGCAATAGAGCTGAGAAGGGCACACTTGAAGAGAACTATTTCCAGAAAGTAGGAGCTGCCCCTTTAGTGATTTTTCTGTTTAAATAAAAGTACTCCTACTAATCCTTGGAGGGGAAAAAGCCCCACCAAACAAACAAACAAATAAAAAAAAAGAAACAAAAAGGGACAAACCAAAAAACCCCAAACAAAAAACTCCATCAAAACCAAGCAAACAAAAAAACCCTCAAACAAAAAACTCCATCAAACCCAAGAGAACAAAAAAAACCTCAAACAACCCCCACAAAACCCCCAAAAGAACCCAAGTAAACAAGACAACACCAAAAAAATCCCAAAAAACGGTTTTTTAAACAGTGTTTCTGTCTAGTAGAAAATGTGATTGTGAGCAACTTGTGTGAGCTACTTCGATTGAGGCAAAATCTGCTTTATAAATATTGAATTTTTAAGAAAGTTGACTCTTTTTTTGGGAAAATAATGCCCTTATTTTTATTCTGGAGCAAATCCCCAGTAAGAGTGAAGCGACACAGCCAGCAGGAGGGCCAGGCAGGGGGAGGTAAGGGAGGCTTTAACTCAAAGAAAACGTCCAGCCTGTGATTCAAGAAATGAAAATAAATAGGATGGCATATTTTATCTCGTGCAGTTTTGGAGAACTGAGTGTTTTGATGGATTTAAAAAAAAAAAATACATCTGTCTTTAATACCTGAACAAGAGTGAGGAGAATAATTCCCTTCTTGTGGCAAGGCTGCTTGGGATTGTTCTTCAGGGAAGTGAAGGAAGGTTTTTACCAGAGAAAGAAAGTCTTTCTTTGCAGTCCTAGCATTGAATAAAATAGTTGTAACAATGAGATTTGCTTTTATTTCTCAGGAAAGAGTAGCAGAAACACTGAAAGACCTGAATCCTGATAGAATTACAGGAAAATGGGTGGTGGGAGACCTTGGTTTCGTGCTGGTGTGAGCCACCTGATCAGGGCTTTGTTGTTGTTGGCTCATTGTTTCAATTTTATAGAATTAACAAACAAACAAAAAAAACACCCAAAGCCAACCAAACCACAAAAAAACAAACAAACAAACAATATGCCGACCTGATAAAAACGACACAAAATTTCTACTTAGTAAGACTTCCAAAGCTCAGTGAGAAGAAGGAGTGAGAACAACTGAGAGGTTTTGCATGCTCATTATCCTCGCTGCATTTGGAATGCTCATTAGCCTTTTAGTCTAGGAGGGACAACCCTGGTATGGAGTGTTACCTGAAGGTCTGCAAACTGCCACTCTCACCCTGGGAAAAGTGTTCCTTAAACCAGAACCTGAACACATAACTTGGCCTAAAAGATGGTGGGGTTACAGTTTCACTAAATGAAAAATAATAGCCTGCACTAATTAGCAATTCCTCGTAGCACTTCACTATAAGAAATGACATTGAATCTGAAAGCTTCATAGTATTTAAATATATTTCCTGACAGAACACTGGCAGTGTTTAAAAGGTCTTGGGTGCTTTGAGTTCCTGATTGCTTTGACAGGTTGACAGTGATTTGTGAAGCGAAGGTGTTGGCACAGCTTGCTCTGCTGGCGGAGCAGGTACAAAGTTCAGGCTCCAGACCAGTCACTGCTTGAACACCGAGATGAAAAATTGCTCTGATAAACATTTTCACTGTGGGGGGAATCGAGCTTCTGCTCCTGAAAGCAGCAGGACCTGGTCTGAAAATGATTCAGACCGATGGAAAGGCTCCTGTTGATTCCCACGTCCCCTGGATCCATCACTTCTTGTGTATCCCATTTTGGGGCATACGGGGTGTGTTTGGGGTTCCTCAGAGCTAAACCCCAAAAAGAAAGATTTCACCACCATTAAAGAGGGAAAGAGGCAGGTAGATACAGTGCTTTATAATCTGTAATCACATAAATCGGGCTGAACGTCAGATCTGAATATTCTTTTCCCTCTTTCTCAATCTTCCTTCCAAATGCGAATTCACATTTTCTCTTCATACCAAAATCTGAAAGCATTTTATTTCAATTTTCCTGAGATTTCTCTTTCACACCCCTAAAGCATAATTCTAGCTGGAACAGGGCAGCTTCCCATACACATATTTGTAATTTTAAAGAAAAGAATCTCATTTTCAGAGATGGTTGGTTTTCATGATCTTCTGCTGGGATCTCCACAAACCTAGAAATAATTAAAGGGGGCAGCTGAGCATGAAACACCACACCTGCACAGTTTGTTAGCCATGAAAATTTACAGTTGTTTCCATTGCAGTGCTCTATTTTACACATTAAACTGAACCCATATTACACCATGAAACCATAAATTTTCATGGCTTGCAAACTTCGCAGGTGTGTGGTGCTCAATGCCCAATTGCACCGCTTAATTATTTGAGTGATTTTTACCACCCCTGTAGGACGCTTGGAAGCTGCACACGTGGGCAGTGAAACCCAGGAAAGAGGCTCCAAGGTGTGAATATTTCAATTAAAATCGTGGGTGTTTTTTTGACAGGGCTCTATCTTTAGCTGAACTCTGGAATTGTTGGCAAGGGTAGGGTGTCAAGAAGTCCTTTCAAAGTGGTCGAGAGCTGAAACTAAGAGGTGTTAAGAACCACTCCATGACCTGAGCTTTCTGGCTCCTGGCTTGCTGGGAGGTGGTGGAACCATTCTCAGCAGCTTCTTCTCTGTGTTCTCCTCCTGAAGGGCTTCCTCAGGTTCTCCCTCTTCCAGGGGTGCCCTTACCCTGAGAGCTCCCCAGCAATGACTGGGAAGTTGCTCAAGGAATACATTCCCAAGATCCAAGTACCTCTGAACTCCCAGTTCTCAAGAGGGGAGCACAGTCCTAAGATCAACAGAATATCCTGGGGAAAACACGGAAAAATGAACCAAAATTACCTGTTGAGTTCCCGTCTCGTTCACCTCTGTCAATGTGTCAGAGAGACACAGGCACAAAATAACACATTTTTAGTGTATAAACCATCTGACACAGTCAAATCCTGCCTCTTGTATTTGCTGCAAAGCCTCAGCAAGCTCTATATGAACTTCATAATTTTTTTAAGATAATAAAGTTTTAGTGTGATTTCCTCTATTTTGGCAGCCTGGGAAGCAGATGCAAAGAGCAAACCCATCCGTGTTCTCTCAGCATTAGCTGCAACATTTCAATTTCTGTCAGTCATGTCCAATTTGATGTGATTTACCCACGAAACAAGTCCGTGGTGCAAGTAAAAATAGAATCAATGTCCTAAATCTCAGCCCCATGTCTATCCCTAATTTATTCACACTCAGTAAGAGGGGGTGCTGAGCATGTAAAGACACTGCAAAGCCTGAGCTGCAGCCTGAAAGAAAAAAAAAAAAAAATGGATTTTATGGTGAGTAAAATGGAGAAGGTCATGGAAATGTGCCATATGTGAAAGGCTTTCTTTTGAGTGCTTGGTTCTGCTGCCTGAACCATTCCTCAGCTCTCCATTAGGCTAATGGAGAACAATATTAATGAGGGAACCAAGGTGTAATGTTCTTGCAAGAATGCTGACAGGAGCCAGCCCAAGTTTTAAGCAAGGATTGCTTGCTTTAGCATTATCTCTATTGCTGTTAAACATGCTCTACATTTCCTGGGCAAATATCATTTGGAATTAATTGAATGGAAAGGAGGATGTTCAGAAAATGCATCTTCAGGGGTGGTGAAGTATGACTTTTTAATCAAACTGAGCGATTGTAAACATAAATTAGTTCTTGTTCTTGCTGCTGACTTGGAAAGGGAGAAATGTGAGCGCTTTGAGGTTAAAATCTTTTCCTCCTGAGTTGGCAGTTTCAAACCTTGTAGATGTTTTGCTGGTCTGGTTGAACCATTATGTAATGATTACAACTGGAAAGTTACTTGAAGCAGATTCTCTCCAGATATACTGATGATTTTATTATTTTTTAAGCTTTTACTATGTTCCTTCATTCTCTATGTTCCCCATATGTCATCTTATGGCAAAACTCTTCTTGTCCTTCTCTCTCCTTCCTCTGAGAGGACAACATTTCAAGGTGTCCTTAACAACAATTTCTGCTACATTTTCTTCCTAAGGAGTGACCTCAGGTTTTAGGCCAACAGTGAACAAAAACAACAAGTGTGTATTTTTCCATTAAGTGAAGAAAGCTTTGCAGTCTTGTAGGTGTTCAGCCTCTGTGGGGCTGTGAGGGAAAGAGAACACGATGTGGATGTTCTGGGTATCCAATTGCCTAATTAGGTCTGAGCTGTAAAGCTGAATGATCTCATTTAATATCTACTGGATAGTCTGATTAGAGTTTGGTCTGAAGCTTGATGGGAGCAGAGGGAAATCTGAGGAGAATTGCCCTTAAGAAAGGAAGAAACAGCATCCAAAGAATATCCCAAGGTTTTATGCTAAAGTGCAGTTCCATTGATTTGCAGAGTACTTGTTATATAAAGGGGAACTAAAGGATCTTAAGTATGTCACTGCTACATTGACAGAACACTGTAAAACCCTCTCAGAGGTGTTCAACCCCTTCAGCCTGCAAGATACAGAAGGAATGAGCAAACTGTTGGTGGATAAAAATACTAATAGGAAAATCAGACATGATCTTTGGGCAATTTCAGATATTTCCTCTGCTGTGCCCAGAGTGACTCTGCATGTGGTGAACACACTGAAATGTTCCTTCAAAGGGATCAACAGCACAATTTGATTTAAGAGAAAATGATTTTACTGGAGGCTCAGAAGTCCACTCACTTCACATTTTGATGGCCATGTCTGTCTGAAGTTTAAGGGTTTCTTTAAACATGTCGTTTAGCAATGATTATTTCTAAACATACAAAGTGTAGTTGAACAAAGATGAATGACTTTAAAGGAGAACCGAGAAGGTGGCTTTTCATTTTGTTTCTTAAAAGGGAAAAAAAAAAAATAGATCCTCCTTTCACCCTTCCTAACGGAGAAGTCAAATAAAAATGAGCTGGTCAGCAGCTGCAACCCACAAAATTCACCGCTGAAATCCAAATTAATGCTCTGCTCTTGTGCTCTCCCCACCTGGTTGTTGTTCCTGTTTCTGGGGGCTCAGCTTTGGGCCCATCTCTTTATTCCATGGCTGGGAGGTGTCTCCCAGTGCTCATTAACAACCTCCAGATGTGTTTCACCATCTTGCAGCTTTTTATTCTGAGTCTTACGATCTCTGGGCTTCATTTTGTTCTGCCTTTTAAGCCAATTTAAGTATGAGATTTATTTTTTTTTTGGGGGGGTGGGGAGTGTAGGAGGCTTCTAAAGGGGCTCCTGACTCATTATTTAGCTGTATATGGGCTCCTAGAGACAGAACAAACGCTTGAGCTGTGGCAAAGGTTCATGTCAAAAACTGCTCAGCAAATGCCAGTAGGAGAAAGTATTTCACCCTCCTTTAGGGGTTTAGTAAGAGCTGGTGTAACTATTACAGTACATAATGTCCTGGCTCTAGTAGTTCACTCCAGGCCCTTAACTCTGCCCAGACAGTATCCATGGGGCACTCCAACCCCCACCTAATCCATAAATTCAGCCTGTGGAACTGCAGCACTGACTGCAGAGTTTCACAGAGCTGGGAGGGACTTCATTAGATCAGGAGGAAATATTTCCAGTAAACTTGAAGTTGGGTTGTTCCTCGAGGGAGTGAATTATGGGATTCCCACTGAAAGAAAGGGGATCTAAGAGAAGGAATTATCTGGTAATTAGTAGCTTGAGCTGGTTTAGATCTCACCCTGGTGCAACTGCCTCTGTCACATTCGTGCATTGGAACATGTCAACACAGCAAGTGAGGTTTTCCTTCTGTTTGGAGTGTTACAAAACTCTCTGCCTCAAAAAAACCCCTCCCTTCTGGCACGAGTATTGTACTGAACATTTGAGTCTCTGGTAATTCATGTTTGTTTAAAGTCATTAAAATCTGTCTGTGCTTCAGCTTGGTCTTCTTTCTTCCTGCCTTAGTAAGCACTTTGTCCCAGTCTTACCATGCAAAGCATGAACTGATTAACCAGTAGCTGTGCCATTAGGTGACATGGGAAGCACTGCAGCAGTGCTTTTTATTTATTTATTTATTTATTTTAATTATCTCAGCAGTGGACGGCATCAAAGCCAACAGGGACACGATGTGTTTGTTGCCTTTCTGAGATTTGGTAACAACTTGTGTCATTTTGGGCTTGGCAGGGCTGAGTTAATGGTTGGATTCCATCTTAGAGGGCTTTTCCAACCTTAATGATTCTGTGATTCCGGTTGCACTGGGAATCGGAAAGCTGGAAACGAAGGAACCGTCTGAGGGCAAAAACTTCCACAGTCCACTGCCTTTCCTTTCAGTCTCCCACCGTGGTGATTCTGCCCTGTAAAACCATTTTATCACCAATTTTAAATGGCAAAAGATCCCATATGTGGCACAGGTCACCTTCCAGCAGTCTCTGGTGAGCAGCAGGAGGCGTTTCAAACACAAACGGGGTTCTCTTTGTCCGGTTCTCACCCCACAACAAGGACATCGATCCCATCTTCTGGACACCCATGAAGAGCAAGTATTGTCTCTTTTTGTGCCTGGCTGATGAGTGTCGTGGCAGGGTGAAACAAAGCAGCAGAATGTGCTATTTACTAACCAGTTCAAAACACCTTATTTTGTCTTCGGCAAAATCGATGTCGGGTCCTGTTGCTGATAAGAGAACACAAATGTCAGGGAAACTCATGCAGTGCCTTCCACAGAAGTCTTTGAGAGGTGGAGTTTATAAACTTTCAAGCTAAAAGCTGCTGTTTTCCTTTGTAAAGGACAGGGGGTACTTTGGCTTTTATATTTTATCAACTGTTCTAGGAGAGTAAATGTGGTGGCTCCTTAACAAAACCCCGTTAATCCTTAATTCTCCTCCTGCCCCCTTCCCTCTGCACCACTGAGGGAAACTTGGAGATACTGAGATGTGGCAAATGGTAATGGAAAAATTTTTCCTTTCCAAAAGAAATAACTCTGTTAATTACTGTGTTTTAATCCCTGGGTAAAATGCTGTTATTTGACCCTCTGGTATAGGAACTAAAATCCTACTACCTCTAACAAGAGCTGCAAGGCTAAAGGCCACATCTAAAGTGAAGGTGACGTGTTTAACTCCTTTTTTTTTTCAATTATTTTAGTGGTAATGAATGTAAAATAAATAAACCACTGCTGGCAATGCAGTGAGGATCTACCCACAACAGAAACTGGGGTTAGAAAGTCAGGGGAAAGAGCTGACAGTCAACTGGGGACAGCACTGGGGTGAAACACCTCTTAAAAATACTGAGGAACTTGAGAATCTTGGGGGTGAAAGCAGCACAAAAACATCCTTCAAAAAATATGAGAATGGCAAATCCTTTCTCCTGCTTTAAAATGAACAGGAATTGAACAGGAGTGGTTTAGGAGTAAGTGGAGTAAATCAGGTTCCAGAGACAGATCCAGTCAGGTTTAGTTTAAGGACATAGAGACAAACTAATGGAAATTCAACTGTTGGTACAGAAACAATCAAACCCATCATTCCTGCTTTCATTATTCCCAATAAATAATTCAGATTGTTTCCAATTCAGCTCGTGAGTTTACTTTCAACAATTCACAGCACACACCAGTTTGGGTTTGCTTTTGAGAGGGGAAATCATAAATTATCCCCTGGACTGTTAATGTCACACACAACTAATCAGACATATAATCAGGTAGGATATAAGATCTACTGTTCTGAAATAATGTTAATTATGAGAATTTCATTTATTATTAATGTGGAAAGATGTAGTTCTACTGTATAACTGAAGTTAATGGACTGTAAATTTTGACAGGTTACGAACATCATCTTTTGTGTTTCTTAATTAGTCACATGTTGTTTCTCTTTTTGGCTGGGAAAGCTTATGCTGTGTTTGTATTATACTCTTTTTATTGCCATTAATCAGAGCTAGAAGGTCATAATGAAAGATTTAGGGACAGAATTAATTCTTTTTTGGAGACCATCTTTCAAAGTCAAGAATTACTTACTTCTACAGAGACTGAAGCTAACACGAGTAAGGAAAAAAATACATTATAATTGATTTTTTTTTTATATAAAAAGCAATAATTTGATTATTGATATTGCATGAAAATCCTATGCAAATTCACTATGAAAATACCAAGGCTGAGCTGTTACAAAGGCTGGGTTAAGAGCAATGAAAGCAGTTATCAGGATTAATATTCTCTCCTGTTTTTCTCACCTTCCTATGTTGGGGAAAAAAAAAAAAAAGGAAATTAGACAATGTCAAGGATATATTTTTGTCTCATTGAGTTCCTTCAAAAAATCCCATTAGGCACTTTATCAGCATCTTCACATGCCTAACAACTCATGGCATTTGTTCTGAGTGGTTTGTCCAACAAAACACAGCTCAGCTCTGGCATAAGATAAATCCAAGGAAAGATTCCCTGTCTCCTTACAAAGCAAAATCCAGGAAATCTGGATGTTCTCCTTCTTAAAGAAGGAGAAATTCTCCCCCCTGAGAGTGGTGAGGCCCTGGCACAGGTTATTCCATGGATGCTTCATCCCTGGGAGTGTCCAGGGCCAGGTTGGACGGGGCTTGGAGCAACCTGGGCTGGTGGAAGGTGTCCCTGCCCATGGCAGGGGGTGGCACTGGATGGGCTTTAAATCCCTTTCAACCCAAACCATTCTGGGATTCCATCATTCTAAGAACAGCCAAAGTAGGCCCACACCAAAGCCAAACATTTATTAATAGTAAAATAATAGTAATAGTAACATATATTAATAGTAAAATTGAAAAGAAACAAAAATTGCTGAATTAATGATGGAACAGAACTTGCAGGCAGCCAGGATGCTGGTTCTGATCTGGAGTTCCTGTTGTGGTCAACAAACTCTCCAGGTTGTGCATATGTGAGGAACTGAAAATGTCTAGGGCAAGAAAACAAGCTTTGGTGAAAGGAAAGTACAAAGTCATCATGATTTTCAAACTTCTAGTCAATCAATCTCTTCCCTGCTGCTTGACCTGGTGCCAGGTACCAAGTTCCCCCATAGTGGAATTTTACTTGTGATGGAATAAACCTTCAAGAAACACTTGCCAAAAAAAAAAAAAAAAAAAAAAAAAAAAAAAAAAAAAAAAAAAAAAAAAAAAAAAAAAAAAAAAAGGAAACAAAACCCCTGCTGCTTAAATGTCCTAAAAAGAGACACAACACGGAACAAAGTGGTGTTCTTACCTTTCCTAAACGGTGTATTCAGCAAGGCTCAGTATTGAAGCTTCCCAGAGATATCCTGAATCCCAGTTTTAGCTTTAGACACTGAGAAAGAGACAGCTCAAAAAACCAGTTTTGTGCAGAATTGGATTTCCTTAAAATGTCTTATCTGTTAATGTGACTAATGTTCTTGAATAATGTGAAGCAGAGAGCATGAGAGATTTATTTGTTTATGGAGTGGTTCTTATTTTTCCAGTAAAAAACCAAAGACTGACTCTTTGTACAAGACAGTGGAACAGCAGTCACGAATTTCTGATACTGGGTACTGTTTATTTGAGGACCTGTGGACAGGAGCTGTCAGAATTGGCAAGCACAGCCTAGCCTGGGTTTTCCAGAGATTCCTGACATTTCTACAGCCAACAGTGAGAAAATAACTTACAGATCCATGTTCCAGGAGTAAGAACAGACACCAGAGTTACTGCTTGGTACCTAAGGCTTAGACAATGTGCATCCCTCAGCTCTGTGGTTAAAGGTCTCCCCCATTTATAGAATTTGTGACTTAGTCCACTGAAATCTGATCCTTTTGAAGATGGTTATAGTTATAACTGGAGTTGCTAAATTCTCTGGGACTTGGGTTTGACAAGGAACTACTAATCTTGAAAAAACTAATTCCTTCACTGTTGTGCTGGTTTTTCAGGGGTACTTTGCTTTCTTGGAGGACAAAAAACAAACAAACAAACAAACCAACCAAGCAAAACCCAACCCCTGCTCTGCTTGGGAGCTGAAAGCTCTTTATTCCCCCGGTCTGTGGTCATGGAGGAGATCTGTGCATGCAGATTGCTTTGGGGTGGTGAGGGATGAAAATCCCTTCTGTCAAATGCCCCTCCTGTGCAATTATAGAAAGAAATCAATCATGAAAGGAATGCATCAAAAACTTTTGTGCAAAAGAGTTGGGAGCGACAGATGGTCTGAGCCTGGAACATACGGATTTTGTCAGACAACAGGAAAAAATATATATAAGATCATGTTGTGGAAAAGTAGGTGTAACCTCTGTGTGTGTACTCTGAGAGGGAAAGGAGGCGGTGGAGTGTTTCAAAACTTATCATTTTTTCTTTGACAATGATTTAGAGAAAAGTGGAGGAGAAAACACTTGGTCCTCCACCTTTCTCACCTCCCAAGAAACGCTGGAGCCAGGAAAAACAGATGGCACTCAGGTCTCCTCTGAAATGATAGTTATTCCACTCCTGCCAGATCTCTGTGGTGTGCAAAATATATGGTGTAAGTCACTCTCAGGAAACAAGTCATTAATTAATAACATCTCGCTGCTCAAGGATCAGGCAGGTGAGGCAGCTGCCTCCAAGGAATCTGCTTGGCCAGGGAGGAGAACGGGCACAGTGAGGGATCACTCCCCCCACCTCCTCTACCTGCAACTTAGACATCCATCATTACAAGTAATCAAGCCTAAAAGTATTTGTCATCCCCAGGGCATGAAGCTGTTGGAGGTTCAGAGTATAAAGAGAACATCAGTGAAACAACAAAACAATCCGTCAAGTAAAAGGGGGGAAAAAAAAAAAAAAGGTGGTAAAAGCAGAGAATAGAAGAAGAGAAAAATTCTAATTAAATCCTCAACTGTAATTAAATTCGGTGTGATGTGACAAACAGCACTTGCAGGGTGATTTTTGCTGTTGATTCATTCAGTATGACATGGCTGTGTTTTTCCTTCACGGGGACCTCAGCATTGTTCTTTTGGGGAGTTTCAAGCAGGACTTACCCCAGGAGCACAGATTACGCCTTCATTTCACTCCCAGACTTTTGGTGGGTGCAGCTCTACAGGTGGTTTGAAATCAGGGCTTTCCAGGGAAAACAGGACCTGCCCTTAACCAAAATAGAGCCCAAGACATTTACCATCATCTGCCTCACTCTTACACTGACACACATCAGTGCAAGCAGGGCACAGTAGGCTTGGCTGCAAATCAGGAATTTACTAATAACAGCATAATTAAAAGGAGAATTCCTTGAAGATCAGTTTAAAGCTACCTTTGGCAGTAACTGCTCCTAATTAAACTCAACAGGTCTATTGCTTTTTATGGCTTTCAACTGACTGAGAGTAGAGTTAGACTGAGGAGGAGGAAGAAATTCTTCCCGTGAGGGTGGGGAGGTCCTGGCACAGGTTGCCCAGAGAAGCTGTGGCTGCCCCTGGATCCCTGGAAGTGTCCAAGGCCAGGTTGGAGCAACCTGGTCTAGTGGAAGGTGTCCCTGCCCATGGCAGGGGTGGAACGGGATGGTCTTTAAGGTCCCTTCCAACCCAACCCATTCCATGATTCCATGAACCTCCTGGTGGCTGGGAAAGGCAGAATGGAGTTAGAGGAATATTTGTTTAATGAGGAAACAATTTCATGAGCGTGCAGAAATTAATTTCCTTTCATTTTATTCAGCCTTAACCAGAAATTAAAGCGAAGGCGAACACTCAAGAAATATCAGCTTGTTAGAGGGAACAGATGGCAGCTCAGTGAAGATTGGTGTGAAGAAGATCACCAGTCCTTTTGTTTACAACACATCCATGTCCTGTTTTGTTTTAATTATAGTGTTGTTTTTCCACCCAGGCTATTCACTTAACAAAACAACAAAAAACAAACCCCTCCACCACTGTGTTTATGTCAGCAAAGCTAATAAGCAATTCGCAAACTGGAACCGGGGAAGCAAATGCTCATGAATATTGAGGGACTTTCTGATAGATGTGGTGTCTGCCTGTGTTGTTGGGATCCATCTTGATGTCCCTTGTGAAGTCAAAGGAAGCAAGAAAGAATATCATCTTCAATAGCTGTCTGGCCAGGAGCTCGGGGCTTTGCTGCCTGGTTTTATGTTATGCTTTGTTAAATCCATTTAAGAGTCTTATGTTCATGAGACCGAAATATATAGGGGAGGAAAAAAACCAAATGCTTTCCCTTTTGTCAGAGGTTGTAGGTTTAAGAGAGGATTTAACCGCTTTCTAACTCTTTTATTGTCTCGTGTACTTTACACTGTAAATGGCAACATTTAATTACAGGTAATAAACACAGAAGCCACTAATAGGATTATCAACACTGGCTCTCAGTGCCTTGTGCTGTCTGGTAGAGCAGGGAAAGGTGTAATCTGTGGCTGCAGCCTCAGCAGAGGGTCACAGAACATGTAAAAAATCATCAGGGGAGGGGCTGAAGGATGTGTGTTTGCAAAGAAAAAAAAAAAACCACAACTATTTCAACTATTCGGCTCGGTTTGAGCCTCATTTGTAAGAAGGTTCTGCTGCTTCCCATGGCTGTGACACCCTCTAGTGACACAGAACCTGTGATTTTTGTGATTCTGTGACACAGAGCTGCTGTCCCAGTGCAGGGGACGCGGGGGGCTGTGCCCTTTCCCAGGCCAAGAGCTGGCACTGCTGAGCAGGGTTTGACAGCTGAAAAATCAGCCTTAAAAAACACCATCAGCGTGCTAAACCCGCAGTAAATTTGGGAATAAATCAGGTGAAATCCACAGCTTTCCAGAACCTTAGTTTGCTATTCTTTTTTCCTCTGCTCAGAAAAAAAAATCGTACCAATCTTCTACTTAATTTCTAACTTTTCTCAGTGTTTTATATAAAACCCCTGAGCTGCTGCAGTCTAGAAATACCCACATTCTAATTGAGCTGCACCTCAGCTGTCAGCTGCTAATACTCTTCAGTCAGTCAGTATTAAGCAAGCTTTAACAACGTTCTCTCACATAAAAAAGCCAGAGCAAATGACTGGTTACGTTCGACCTAAACCAACACCCTCACCGAAACAAAAACGTGGAGTCGCCGCGTTCTCGGGGTGATAAATTTCTTGTGGTCTATTATATATTACTTCTATTAAAATAATTTAATGCTTCAGAGGAGCACTGGGAGCCTGCAGAGTTTCAGAACTCGTTGCTGTCAGCATTACTGTCACCAGTATATACGGGGCACCGTGTGCCTACGCTGTATTTCATGCTTCTTTCGGTGAATGTGAGGGACAGAGCTCATAAAATTAACAGCTACTTACTCCAATCTGTGGCTCCAGACCTCGTGTAGGTTGTAATCTAAGTCCAATTATTTGTTTTTCATCGCCTTTCTGGCTGCTTTGCAGCAGTTTGGGGCGGTACAAACGGCGAGCTTGTTGAGGAAAGGTGTGCTGGGTGTGGAGATTCACCTTCCTCCCTTTTGCACTTCCGAAACTGAGGCACAGTTTCCTTTAGATTTTGACAGCAGTTTTAAAAATACACTCCAGTTCTGATTGCCAGTGTGGAAGATCTACGGAATGATTATTGCACAGTATTTAGCATTTCCCAGGGCTGTGGGAATAATTTTAGGCTGCTTCAGTTGCTCTGCTCTTCTGAAATATGACCTCAGACATCAAGCTGGGAACATGTACAGTGCAGAGCAGGTACTCAGAGCTCATCTTTCACAACTTGGCTTCAGTGATTTACTTGTCATCACACAGTGAATCTGAGTTCCTTCAGCTGTCTCCCTCACAGGGGCAACCTTCCTCCTCCTAAAATCCCTGCTTATCCTCTTCCTGTCTGCTGACTCCATTGAAAATTCCCTGAAGTGCTCCAGACACCCTCTGCCTTCACCAGGAGAGGAATTTTGCAGTTCCTTTACACATGAGCTTGAGGACTTGGAGGGAAAGAAGGAGAAGAGAAAGTTGTTGCAGGTGATACTGTTGTGTCCTTCACAGGTGGGCTGGCAGCCCCAAATCTGTCTTTTCTCTCTCCTGATTGAAGCCTCCTCTGTGTTATCCTTTTAGTAACACTAAACATGGGGCAAAGACCAGATTGTTTTTGCTGTTGGTGCCTCAGGATACTCTGAGTTGTCTTGGCAAGGATTTAGGGTTTGTTCTGAGCCCATCATGGCATTTCTATGATTGTTGGGTCTTTTCTATCAGAAATTCTGCCTTTGACATTGATTTCAACTACTTTATGGTACATTGGACCAGTTGTACATCCATAGCTGTGCTGTTTAAGGTTTTATCAGGTGTTTAAGGTTTGCTGAACTGGTGAAGCTGAAGGCAAAGGCTTCCTTCTATCATGATTCATGCTGTCTTCAAGATTAGCTCACTTGCAGATTAGTCACAAACAAAAGCCCTGGATCACTCATAAAGCTTACTTGTGGTGCATGTGTTTATTACTCTTTTTTGGGGGGGAAAATATAGCAAGTTGCTCTTACTGTTGCAACATCCCTTACAATTCTCATCAAATTGTGAACAAAAGGTTTGGTTGGAAATATTGGTGACATAACCCGGAATTTTTCTGTCAGTGACTTTCAGTGGAGAAAGGTGGATGCCCAAATTATTTCAGCAGGGGGAGTGGCCCATGGGGAGACCATCAGAAAACATTCCTCATCAGAAGAGCTGGTTTTCATTGCAGCTCAGCCAGTAACCCAGTTCAATCATCCCTTGGCACTTCCCACAGGGAATACCTGAAATGACCCTCCAGCTTCCTGCCCTGGGCTCTCAAAACCTCCCCAGCCTGCTGTTGTTTGCAGTGCCAGGTGAGAAAACTGGAGCTTTGGTGAAGTTCCCTCTCATTAGAGTGCTGGTTTTAGTCAAAGGCAAGGAACACTTGACCTGCTTTATCCTCCCAGCTCCTCCCTTTATTCTCCTGCTTTGGGGAGCTTCTGTGAAACCATCACGAGGCTTTACAAGAGCAAACCAGTCCAGGAGTTCTCCATCAAAAACACTTGTTTGAAAAGGTTGCTCAGCCCTATTCCTCCATAACAACTCACATCAGAGTCTGAGCTGCTGCTGTTCCATATTGATTATCTTTTTTTTTTTTTCTCTCCAAATGTGAAAACTGTGATTTCTCCTGGCCCACCTGCTTTTATAGAGCCTCATATTCCTGTCTTCTCTGATCCTGTAACAGGATGTCAGCTAAGACTTAATAAACTGCCTGGTTAACCAGACACAATAAGGAACTTCAGGTCTTGTAGCCAGGGACTCAGCACACCTCCAAAAAAACTCAGGTAGTGTGGAACCCTCATGGCTATGGGGATTTCAGCTCTATTTCTGTTAATCTTATATTCTGGTGAAATTCAGAGCCCAACAAGTAGCGAAGCTGAAGGGAGATTTTGAATTGACAAAGGTTTTATCAGCACAGCCCTTTGTTTTAAACTGCACCAATGCAAATTTTCTGACGCTGCTGGAAAAAAAAAAATCAGTGTAAAAAAAGTGATGGCTAATGTTTTACTAAGTGCAGTTACCTGGTGGTGTAGCCACCCCCACCTGAATAACTTTGCATTCATACCCATCTAGGTATTAGAAGCATATTAATGCATCTTTTTTTACCCTATGAAAAACACAGAACGTCAAAGGAAACCCAGACCATTTCTTTTCATAAATGCACTTTTTTTTTTTGGTTGGTTTTTTTTTTTATTTTCTCCAGAAATGTAACATTACGAAAACCTCAATTTTCTCTACCAGCCACAAGTAGTAAATAACTTAACTGTATCACATTATAGCCATTTAACAAATATTCCCAAACCAGCAGCAACACTTAGCTCTGTGAAATAGATTTGTTCTGGATATAAACCGAGGAGAGCAGAATATGTATTTCTTGGCCCTTGTGGATAGGACGTGATGGAGCCGGGCGAGATGATTTGAATTAAGATGGAGCAGAACGAGTATCCCCTGCACAGGGATGTTTATATACATTTCCTCCCAGCCTCTCCCTTTTCCCTCCCTCCCAAATGCTGCTTATTACGCCTTTTCTCCCCCCACTGATAAGTGGATTTTAAAGTTATGTCGCAGTTTTCTCACTCCCAGATAAATGTGCATAATATATCTCTCATAAAATGTTACTACACAGATGGGACTGAGAAAACTTTCTGGTTTGGGTTTGTTTTTTTTTTTTTTTTTTTTCCCCTAGTTTATGAAGCCATCCTTAGTAATATCTGCCACTTATGAATAATAAAAGAAAAGGGCCTTTGGCAAATTTGAGAGTTTTGTTTTGCTTTCTGTGGAAATCCTTGAAGGAAACGAAAGCTCAGAAATCGAGTGATCAAAGCCTGTGATAGAAAATTTCCTCAGGTGCAGTTGCTGTGATTCACATGGGTGATATCTCCTGCACGTGCAGCAAATCCTTTCCTCGTCTCTTTTATTTTTGCCACTGCTCTTATACCAACAGACAAATCTCAGCCAGTTCTCCACCTGTATTTTTAATGAGTAAACAAAGATGAGCTTGGGTAGCACTTTCTTTGCATTTGGTTTGATTATTATATCATATATCCTTGGCTATCTTTGGGATGGCAAATGAAAGGAGATATTAGTAATAAATGGGAATCACAGACACATTGTTACCCCAGACATGAAGGATCCAGGAATTTCCTGTGGGCTTGGGAGATTTAAGCAAGTTTTAGATTTGTCCCAAAGTCTTCAGTTTCTAAAAGGAAAATGAAATATTTGCCTCCTTGTATCTTTGGCAGTGCACAAAGTTGCTGTTGTTCATGTTTTGATTTACAGAGTGAGCTCTATCAGACATCTGTTGCTGGATGGATTAACAACACCCAGTATTTATTTCCCAGCATGTGATGCAAACTCCTTATTGAGTGAAAGAAGAGAGAATAACAGTGGCTATAAATTGATGCAGTATTTCAAGGTAGAAAAAAAACCAAATTCACTAATCATACAGTAAATTATTAAAACATTCCTTTCACTTATCATAACAGCAAAGGACAAGGGGCAGAAGGATATATATTTCTAAATACAAAAAGAAATATATTTATGTCTATATTTATGTTGGTGTGCTCTGCTACTAATTTACTGGGTATTGTGATGGAGGCTATGATCAAATAAAAGTCATAACTCTGCAGAGTCAAGGATCTGTACCTAATTTTAAGCATATGAATAATATGACTGACTCAAGTAGGCTTGCCTGGAGGTTTGAAATTGTGTTGCAAATTCTTGTCATAGCTGGAGCCTTATTTTCTTGCTAATCCACGAGTGTATCAAATATCAAGCCTTCATCTAATTTGATTTAATTACTAAGGAGTGAAATGAATGGTGTCAATATGTGAGGTAAGAGGGGGGTGAGGTTAAAAATATGGCACTTGAGACAGGAACCTGAGTGTTCTGACTGAGAATTCAGAGTGATTTGCAGACATGCAGTTTGGGGCTGTTGACTTCTGATTTATTTCTTGTCTGATATGGATTTTCAGGACCAGGGTTTACTCAGTTCTATCCAAAATAGCAAGCAAATCTTAAGCTCCCATTAGTTGAATGCAAACAGATAAAACAAATATCACAGATGATATGACTTTTGTGAATTTTGGGTGCTCACTGCTGAAAGCTTCCTGATCATGTAGAGATGTAGAGACAACACAATCCACTTGTTTATGTCATTTTTCTTGCTGTAAAGGGAACCTAAACTTAATAAAACCTATAAAATGACTGATGATGCAAAAATTCAGATATATTTGTGTACACACAGGTGGGTACAGGCAAATCTCAGCTATTCATTCCGAGCTGGTTAGGCTCAGTTCCACTCTGAAAACCATGTAATGATGTAAATGGAATGAATTAAATCCTCATCAGCCCAAGGACATTTGAACAAAAGACTTTCACACACGATCTCTGGAGAAAAGGAGGCTCAGAGGAGAATTTATCCCTGAATAGAGGTTGTAGCCAGGTGGGGATCAGTCTCCTCTCCCAGGTAACAAGTGACAGGACAAAGGGAAACTGCCTCAAATTGCACCACAGGAGGTTCAGGTTGTATTTTAGGAAAAAAATCTTCACTGAAAGGGTGGTTAAACCTTGGCACAGGCTGCCCAGGGAAGTGGTGGGGTCACCATCCCTGGAGGGTGTTCAGAAAACAAGTGGACGTGGCACTTCATGACATGATTTGGTGCGCACGGGGTGTTTGGTCAAAGGTTGGGCTTGCTGATCTTGGAGGTCTTTTCCAGCCTGAATGATCTCTGTGATTCTCTGAAGAGAGTTGGGATGCTGGGCCACCTGTGTAAACCATCCTGAAAATTTCTAATCACGAGGGACACAAAAATGGAGCTGAAATTTCTGTCCTGAGTTTTTGTAGATCGTAACATTTTGTCGATCTTGAATGACCTCATCACTGTCTACAACTTTCTCATGGGGGGGCAGAGGAAGGGCAGGACTGAGGGGGGACCAGGGACAGCCCCCAGGGAATGGCTGGAGCTGTGTCAGGGCAGGCTCAGGGTGGATCTCAGGGAAAGGTTCTTCCCCCAGAGGGTGGTTGGCACTGAACAGGCTCCCCAGGGCAGTGGGCACAGCCCCAAGGCTGCCAGAGCTGCAGGAGGGTTTGGATGATCCTCTGGGGCACAGGGGGTGGCTCTTGGGGAAGGTTCTGTGCAGGGCTGAGGGTTGGATTTGATGATGTTTGTTGGTTCCTTTAGCTCAGCACAACCTGGTTTGGTGCTGCTTTCCATATTCATAAACCTGGAGCACAGTCCTGTGTGTTGACCCTTTTTTAGCCATTTTCAGTGCCCAGGGCTCAGTGCTGTTTTAATAATCTCCCCAAGTCATATAGTTGTCTGGGCATGTCCACGGCTACTGATCCAGCAGGAATCCAAAGAGGATTCTCCCATCAGCTCAATCAAAGGAGTTAAGGCATTCACAGGAGAGTTAATTGCATTGCCTGATCTGTATTCTCTGTGTACAGAGCAGAGTCACTTTTTATGGCAGGATTTCTCATAATCCACCTTCCCTCTCCTGCTACAAATGATTTGTAGTAAAACAAAATTATTTTCGAGAAAGGCTCCTTACATTGTTTCTAGTCAGTCTTTAATCACCTTTAGGTTTTTTTTTTTTTCCTGTATGTCTTGTTATAAATTTTCAGTACTGAGAAGATTTATATACTGAAGGTTCAGAGATACCTGTATAACAAATTCCCATGTTCTTTAAAACTGCTAATCAATGAAGATACATTTTCCAAATGACTTCCCATAACATATGTTGTGTGCTGCTGGCTCCTGAGAGATTCTGGAGATTTATGGGAAACATAATTTTCAGACTTCACGAACTTCCAAAGTTACAGATTGCCTTTAGAAGAGTTTTTGTTACCCCAGTTGTGCTCAGTCATACACTGCACAATCTTATATCTTATTTGTGTATAAACATAAGCAGAAGCCAGGGTATAATATTTTATTACACCTGGCTTTGATAAATTCCATTCAAATTGAACAGCAGTGAAAAGAGAATTAAATTATTACTTATTTTATTAATTTCTAGTCCAGCTAATAAGAAACAAATCTTCTTCTAGGACACACATTCTTTTGTTACCACAACAGCACTTTAACAGCACTTCTCTGAAATATTAAACAGATACTGAAGACTTTATTGACACATTAGCTTTTAATTTCAGCTCAGTTTTATATTCCAAACAACAGGGAGTATTTTTTGAGACAAATCTCCCTATGTGAGTGACAGGATAAGAGGAAACAGCCTCAAGCTGTGCCAGGGGAGGGTCAGGTTGGACATCAGGAGGAATTTCTCCCTGGAAAGGGTGGTCAGGCCTTGGCAGGGGCTGCCCAGGGAGGGTTGGAGTGCCCAGCCCTGGAGGTGTCCAAGGCAGGCCTGGCCGTGGCACTCAGTGCTCTGGGCTGGGGACAGGGTGGGGATGGGGCACAGGGGGGACTGGATGATCCTGGAGGTCTTTTCCAACTTCAGGGATTCTATTTATTGAATAAATTAGTTGCTTTTTACCAGCATGTAAGGATATCTAAGTATAGATTGAAGATAAAATTCAAATAAGGTGAAGAAAAGCACTGGGAGAAGAATGGGACAAGCACAGGTTCAGCAGTTATGAGAACATTAGGTTGTATTTCCTACACCCTGTGTCTCTCCAGCCTCACCTTCAGAGCTGAGAGACAGTTGCCCCACTGAAAATTCTTCTTCATAGAGAATAACAAATTTCCTCTCAGGATCTTCTGATCTGTAGAGTAAGGATGGCATTTATGAGAAGTAGCTTCTCACATCCCACAAAGGCAGCTGACTTTTCCTATGGAAAATTTTCCTTGACCTTGCACGTCAACAGCCTTTGTTTTAATGGAATTCATCCTCATGCTGCCCCACTTCGATGGCTCTAATTCAGTTGTAAATGTAACGTTCTCTGATGACACAAGTTATTTATTCACTGCAGAAAAGAAAGAAAACAACTATTTTGGGAAGGAGGTAGTTTTTCAAGAAACTGGGCACGAGGGATTCATTTACATGAGCAAAACAAATCTACTTTTGAAAGAGAAATAAGAGCAAGTTTACATAATTTTCTCAAAGCAAGCCTGGTAAATTTAGTTCTGAAGATTCTCGAGTTTCTGGGGCTTTCAAAGCCAGGACTTTCATTTCATCATGAAGGGGCTTTAAGATCTGCTCAAAGCAGAGTTAATTGTATCCTGCTTGGGTTTGCCAACCTGTGTTGAGTGTAAAGGGTCTTTTTTAGGTCATTGCAGGATATGTACAGGACATTTGTGGTCCATATTCTGTAGCAGAGAGCAGAGCACAGGTCTCACCAGTGCAAATTACAGTGAGTGAAAGGGGTTTTTTTTTTGCTCATCAAAGTTCAAATGTTTTATGCAGACAACTTTTTATCAAAGCTCATCTAAACTAAATCGAAGCCTTGCAGGCTTTGACTCCTCTGCAGTTGGAATTCCTGTCTCCTGTGCTCTCATGACCAGACCTTCTAAGCATTCAGTCAGGGAGCCACTGGTGCAGCTTCAATTCCAGTGGTTTTGGTTTCAATTAGAAGCAAAGCAGCACTGCAGTAGGACAGTGTAGATTATCCAGCTCTAATGGAAGCAGAGGATGCAACAGAACTGCTCTGCTGGCACTGGAAAAGATATTAACTGAGGAAAATGACCCTGCAGGATGTACTAACTCTCACTCACTGTTTCACACTGCCAGTTTCTTTCTCTCACTCTTTCCATGTGATTAGACAGCTCTCATATGCTGGGGGTAACGGATGGAAACCATTTGAGCTCATTTAAAACCAGGAGGTTTTAAATCTTAGCCTGTGAACAAAAACTTCCATGTGTAAAACAAATGACCCTGAACTCCCCAGAACTGAAACTCTGAAATCAGCATGTGCTGCTTTGAATTACATCTCATGATCTCAGGGAATCACAGACTGATTTGGCTTGGAAGGGACCTTAAAGCTCATCTTCTTCCACCCCCATCACAGGCAGGGACACCTTCCACTAGTCCAGGTGTCCAACCTGGCCTTGGACACTTCCAGGGATGGAGCAGCCACAGCTTCTCTGGGCAACCTGTGCCAGGGCCTGCCCACCCTCCCAGGGAAGATTTTTTTTCCTAATATTGAATCCAAACCTACTTTCTTTTAGTTTGAAGCCAATTTCACAGAATCCTCCATTCAAGAAGTTGGCAACACTGGAGATCCCTTAATCTTCCATCACTGCTCCTCCCTCTGTCCGGCAATGGAAGTAGAGGTCAAACAAGGCTTTTCTTCCCACCCTGGAAGGAAAGTTTCTCTCTTTTCCCCTCTTGCATTTCCTGAAAGAACTGGCTACATTCAGCCCTGTCACATCAATCGCAAAAGATCCAATTTGACCTCACGGGAGTTCTTTGCAGAGGAACAGTCTGGGAATGTGGGTGCTGGCAATGGGCCCAGAGGAAATGCTGGGATCAAACCCTTCTTGTGTCTTCATAAGCACTTTAAGTCTTACCCTGGTAAGTGCAGGTGAAGGTTTTGCTCCACAATTCCCCCTCCCACCCCACACAGCAGCTCTGAAGCCCAACAGACCCAACGCTCAGCGTTAGAAGGAGGGTTGGGACACACAAGTAGAAGCAAGTAGGTCATGTTTCACTGACAGAAGTAAAGACCACGAAGAGCATAAAAATATATTAACAGTCAGGTCAGGCCATGAGTTTAAAGCCTGGGAAGTGAGATGGAAGCGTGATGCTGATAACACAACAGCTGTTCTTTTCCCCTTGGCTGAGAGAACACCATGTGTGTCACTGGAAAGAGCATTTTGTGCCTGGAGAAGCTGGTGTGAGAGGAATATTGCTGGGAAGGAGATTTCTCTAAGTCTAGGAGCCTTTAAAAATATGTTATTTCTCTGTGCTGAATTTGTAATTTTTGTCCAATTTTCTTGGAATTTTGTCAGCCTTATGCCCCACCCCTGGAAGTGTCCAAGGCCATGTTGGAGGGCTTGGAGAAACCTGGTCTAGTGGAAGGTGTCCCTGCCCATGGGTGGAATGAGACGGTCTTTAAGGTCCCTTCCAAGTCAAACCATTCTATGATTTCATGGAAAATGGTATAATAGGAACAAGTAGCAAAGTAATCACTACAAAGCACTGGAGAAGTGTCCTGATTACAGGGATCATCTGACGTTCCTCAGTGCAGGTTTGGAAAAAGCTTTATTGAGTTTTAAAGTTATTTATTGGTATCCTTTATTGAGTTTTAATATTATTTACTGGTGTATTTTTTCATCATTCCAGCCATTTCGCATTTAGCTCGCCAAACACTGGTATTTTTAATTAAAACTGTTAATTAAATTCTTAATATTAAATGTGGCATATGTGGAAATGTGCTGATGCTTCATCAGATTGTACTGGGTTTTTTAAAAAAAAGTATTTCATAATTCTCTGACAAATAGAAATTATGATTTTCAACTTTAATCAATATTTGCATTTTTTTTTAAATCCTCCTTAAATTTATCTTAGAGCTGTGTGAGGATTTTTTTCCCAGGTAAAACAGTTAAATATTAAAGGTATAAATTTTTCAGCTTCCTTGGGTTGGATTTGATGCCATTTGAGGTATTTTCCTTTTGGAAAAAAAAAATCTATTAACTATAAAAATGTACTCAGTTTTAGAAATTGGTTTTATGTCAAGGATTTAAATGGGTTTAATTGAGATTTATGCCACTGAAGGTGAAAAAAAGACCAAGAGAATGTTTGTAGAAGAATGTAACAGGCTGAATTCTCTGGATGGGGAGTTACAGTCCAAACTCTGCCCTATTAAACAGAGGATGAAGCATTTTAACTGCACAGATCTTGAGGTAGAACATCCTCTTGGGGTAGAACAACTCACTCTGGAGAGTTTATTCCCACCTTCACCCATGACAGGAGACTTTTCATATTATGGAGGGAGCTCATGAATAACTGAAGCTCCAAACCTGTAATTGGATGAGGGTGAAATGAATACAAAGCCACCAGCCTTCAGCCCACTATCTCCTAGAGCTTTGTTTCAGCAATAAACCATTGTAATTTCATAGAATCATGGAATCAGGGCATCACTGAGGTTGGAAAAGCCCTCCAGGATCATCCAGTCCCCCCTGTGTCCCATCCCCACCCTGTCCCCAGCCCAGAGCACTGAGTGCCACGGCCAGGCCTGCCTTGGACACCTGCAGGGCTGGGCACTCCAAACCTTCCTGGGCAGCCCCTGCCAAGGCCTGACCACCCTTTCCAGGGAGAAATTCCTGCTGATGTCCCACCTGCCCCTCCCCTGGCACAGCTTGAGGCCGTTCCCTCTTGTCCTTCAGAGAAAACCCTCGGAGCTTCAGTTCCCACCGAGTCGTTTGTTTGTGCCGCCCACCGCAAACCCATTTTTGGCAGAAAGCCCTTGAAAGCAAGTTCATGTGAACCAGAGATCTCACTGGCTTGCTCTGAGTGCTTTTTCTTCACTCCCCTTGAGAAGAAGCATATGCAGCAGGGGGTGAAGCCTGAAGATGACACGGTATCACATTCCAGGAATGTTCCCCACCGTGGATCACAAGTCTACACGGAGGGTGTGAAATGTCTTGCTCCAGCTCTGTCACTGCTGGAGTAGTTGGTTCATGATTCACACTATGGGCGTGTAACTGGATCATGAAATCCCCACAAAGCAGCTCTTACATGAGTAGGAAGCTGCTCTTACTCCCTTGGTTTCAAGGGGTTTACTCCTAATCCACATCCTGATGCTCAAGAAGGAATCCAACTCTCCAAATGTACCTTTTCAGCAGACCTTTCATCTGCTAAGCCCGACCTTTAGCTTCAGTTTTTCCACTTCCTGATATCTCCATGTTGAATGGCAGGTTTGTGATTAGGGGACGACAGAAATGTTCAGGGAAATACAAGCCTTGCCTCTAACCTTTGGTGTCCTGGTACCAAGAGGCTTTTAGACCTTCAGACATTCTGTGCCCCATTTTAGAGGTGAAATCCTACCTAAAAATTCTTAATAAACTTTGAATAAGCATTGGGTTTGCAAAAAAAAAAAAATCTTCCAAATGCCTGAACCCTGGGATATCTTCCCATCCCTAATTGGGATTCAGTAGTTCCTTCACTGTGCAACGTGTGATAAATGCCAAAGCAGCAAAAGCACGTTCAGCTCAGTGTGAAGTTAAAGGCATGTTTGCCTTTAGACCTGTGAATTTAATATACAAGTTTCTAAGCCAGCCAGCTATTCTTTCTGCCTCGAGACCGTTGGTCTGAGTGAAAAATCAAAATATTTTATTTTTTTCCCCTTTCCTCTTCCCTCCTCCCCCCCCCCCACTATTAGCTTGTCTGCTGGGAACAAAGACACAGCTTGTATGTGAAGGGAAAAAAAAGAAATCTTCTTTTGCTAACCTAAAGTGTGGATTTTTAATGACACAGTATTAAAAGTTCAATGTCAGCAGCATTTAGTCTCGAGATGATCAAGAATTCAAACAATCCGTGGCACCTCTTTGCATATGTAACTGTCAGAATGACATTTCATCTGTCCCAACAAAGGAAATGCAAGATTTGAACACCAATTTGTACTTTTTCTTTTTCTGAACACGAAAAATCTTCCGCAGTGCTGCCATTAATACTCTGAAAATGAAGACCTGAAGTTCTCGTAGTCTTTTATTCACCTTTTTTTCTTCTTTGTTCAAGTCAAGGAATGTTGTGAAAATAAAATGAGAACCTCAAAGGCTGATCTCCAGATACTTAAAGTTTTGTTATCCCCCATCCCCCTTGTTAGAGGCAGTGAGAAGTAAAGAGAAAGGCACAGACCCTCTTGTGTGGACGCCCTTTCTGAAGGAAGGAGACCCCTCTTCTGCAGCTGTTTTTCTGGGCATTTTTCCTCCTGGAGCAGAATCTCTGGTCAAAGACAGACAGCCTGCCCAAAATATTCGGGAACGAAAGGTTGCAGAAGAGCCAGGTTCAAATACAGGCTTTGTTAGTGGGGGAAGAGATCTGACCTTGAGTATTCCACATCTCAGGTGAGAAAAACATCAGGTTTCCAGAAACCTCTGGGCCTCCAGACTGAGAGAGAGAAAACCCCAAACAACTAAAACACAGGTCTTGCTGATATCTCTCTCTATTCTTTTTTTTTATATATTTCCCCCATATTTTAAGACCACGTGCAAAAATCCTTCTCTTTTCGTTGGAAATGGGGGTGCACTTCGAAGCTACCACTACGACCGGTTCCACGAGTCTGGCTCACCTTGAAACGAGGTTGAGAAACTATGGGAAGAAAAATGCTTCTCTGCTATTTTGAGCTTGAAACCCTCCAACAGCAGCTTCCCCAAGGGATGTTCTGTGGTCCTGGCCTTTAGTGTGGCTCGTTGTCAGCACTGCCTGTGTGGGGTGGCCCCAGCTAAACAATGAGTGTCAGACAAGGCTGGGAAGCCTCGGACAAGGTGTACCCAAAAATACTCCTTTTCATGCAGATTGAATGAAGATTGACTTCTAAGAACTTGTAGTAATTTAATACTTGAGTTCTTGATGGATTTCTAGAATGGTTTGGGGTGGAAAGGACTTTAAAGACTATTTAGTTCCAGCCCCACCTTTCACTAGATCAGGTTGCTCCAACCTGGCCTTGAACACTTCCAGGGATGGGGCAACCTGTTCCAGGGCCTCACCACCTCTGAATCATCCACCTCTTTCCCTATTTTTGCCCTTGTTCGATCCCTCATCTGCCAGGGGAAGATGTTTTCCCCTTGAATCGTGGTGTGATGTGGCACTTGGCAGCTGTTATCTGTGCCTGACTTTCACCCTTGAAACCTCCAGCGATTAGAGAAGTTATGTGTTACAGGAGGGTCCGTGGAGTGTTTTGGAGATAAGGATGAGATAAGCTGCTAACTACCCAGCAGATTAATAGCCTGAGCTCTTGGAAAAACAGATATTCTCCCAAGTGCCAGCAGATTTGCAGGCAATCTTGGTGCCACTCTCTGTTTTAAAGTGTTTAGCAAATTTACTACTTAAGTGAGAGCTAAGCTCCTCCAGGGCTCCTAGCAGAGAAAGTTCTTACTCTTTCCTGATGTATTTTGCAAAGATTTAGGGAAAAGGATTATTTCAGGTTTGTTTGGTGTTTTTTGTCTCCTTTTAGGGGTGTGAATACCCCCCCCCCCCCTTGGTGCTGTGAGCAGCCATTCCATAAGCCAGCTCTGCTCCAGGAATGCTGCACATGGAGCCAGTTCTGCTCAGTTCTACCCAAACCCTGCCGCTCAACCCTCTGGATTATCATCTCCCTTCCCCACTCTCACCTGCAGCTCAAGGTGCCTCAGCAGTGGCCCCAGCCTTTATTAACAAATAAAAGACAGTTTTATTTTAGTTTCCCGAAGGAAAGAACCCCCCAAAAAACCTTCCACAGTTTGTTCCCTTGCAGACAAAACTTGCTGAAGTGATGTGGAAACTTGAGAGAGGAAGGGTTGCTGAACCTTTGCTTTTCCTTTGGTTTCAGAAGATAACGATGGAGAGAGGAAAGCACCCACTGCTGTAATTGTACAAAGGTGGGGTTTGTAACCACTTGCAGGTTGAGATCCCTGTGGAGGATTAACCCTGCTTCATCCCACAGCCCTGGTGCACTTCTCAATTAAGGGCAAACAGGAACTTCAGCCCTATTAAAAGCTGAGTGGATGGTGGGGTTTGGTTTCTTAAATACTTGATTATTTGCATTTGCAGTCTGGAGCGTTCCTGGAAGGGCAGTGGCTGCGGCTCTCCTGCTGAGAACAGAAGTGCTGATGGGTGAGTAGCTTGGCTGGGCTTTTGTTTGGCTTCTCGGGAGGTATTTTAAGGAGACTTTCAGTTCTGGGCTGGCAGACATGGTTGCTGTTAAATTGGAGGCTGTGTGATGCTTTGTATTCCTGTGTGCTTATCACATGCTGCTCTCCAAGTGATTGGGTAACAATTCTGATTCCCCTGAGGTTAAAAAAAATTATGACATTCTCCTTTTTAAGGTAATGAGAGAAAACGTAGCCACAGGAAGCAGCATCCTGGTTATTTTTCTTTTGGGATTAATGACCCCAACGACAATAACTGGAAAAGCAAAGCAGGCAGGAATCAGAACTGTATAAGCAATAAAGCCTTAGGTTACCTTTACCTCTGAATTCCTGCTTTCTCTGGAGCTCCTTGTGCATCATCTCTGAAATTTTCATTATCTATTCCCAGTTTTGTGGGTAGAATGTTTCCAGCCACAAAAGGACACCCTTATGTAAGTTCTGCTCTGCCTTGTACCCTTTGCATGAGTAAGCCAAGTGGAGTAAGTTGTTTAACTGGGCACAGAAATCAGAGATAATATTACCTGGCCCAGCTGACACAAGCATAAACCACTATGGGAAGCATCTACTGAAAAAATGGGGTGCTTGCTAAAGAGTGTTCACTTTGAACCATAACAACATAAGTGTGTGTGTGTGGTTCTCTCAGATGGACATTTGTATGAACCTACAGTGCTGCAAATCTCGAGGATTTGTTTGCATTCAGAGCTGTCTTTAACTCAGTGTAGGAAGGGCAGCTGGGATGCTTTAGGGTTGTTGGTTGTGCCATGAGAACTTGCAACCTTGCTTTTCTAGTCTGAGATTGTTTCCTCCCCCTTGCTGGCTGCATTTGTGAGGCAGAAATTACTAGAAGGGGTTTTACCCTCGTGCCTGGGAGAGCTCAGAGGCTGCTCTGATCTTGTAAGGAAATGATGATGCAACAAGACAGGTCCCTGTTGCTCTGAAATGGTGAGCTGGTTGTGGAGCCTCTGGTGAGTACAGGAGTTGGCAACAGAGTTGAGCCTGCAGCAGAGCTGCATGGATGGTGTCTGTCACGATGGCTCACAGAGGAGAAACCATCTCTGAGCTGTCAGAACCTGCCCCAGCGTGGGGTTTGTAGGAAAGGCTGAGCTTTGCTGCCTCCCAGACTCAGCTGCTCCCTCTTCGCTCCAAACTGGGTGTAGATTTCGCTCAAAACTCTGTGGAAAACTCTGTCCCTTTCATGGCACTAAATCAAATTTCAATTTGCGAAGAGACCCGACAGCGGCTGAATTTTATCTTGTTTTATATTTGATTTCATCTTGACTTCAAGATCCTGCTTGCTGCACCATTCAGTTTTGAAAGAACCATCAAATACCTCTTGCAAATAATTCAATAGAGCAGAGCCACATGTGAAAAGATCTCAGCAGACATATTTAACCTTGTGAATCAGATTCATTTCCTACATGTTTAGTGCTTTATGAAAATTCATGTTTTTATCTGCATCTCGCAAATTCTTCATTGTATCGAGGGTTTGTTTTTTTTTTTTTTTTCATTGAGAGAAAGCTCAGAAAGCTTGACTGATATTCTAATGAGTTCTTGTGCTGAATGCTGAGCAGCATTAATGGGCAGACGTTCCTTGGAGCTGCTGTTTGACTGGAACGCTGTCAAAATAATAGTGGTTGTTACTCCTGCACCTCCAATTTACTCTCGTTAATGGCGCTTTGGTTGTTTCTGAAATCATCCTTCAAAGATGATTTTAAGTGACATTCTGTGTAGGCCTAAAGACCTGAATTGCCTTCTAAATCATACCCACTCGTGCCCAGGGATTTAATTAAAATATTTTGAAACACAGAAAGGGGGGGGGGGGGAAGCTCTGGAAGAGTTAGAAATAAGGTTTCTCCTCAGAGACAGGGGACTGCTCATAAATGTGCTGTAATTGCCTTAATGAAGGACATAATCACATGATATTGGGGAAAATAGGATGGAGGTGATCTTTAAAGGGATGAAAGAGTCTCTGCTAGTTCTAATTACAAGCTACAATTTCCAAGCTCTCGTATTTGTCATGAAACTTGTAAATTTTGGGTACAGGACTGACATTTGATGCCTCTGGGTTTTACTTTTTGATAAAACACACAGGCAGCTCACTAGGGTCTTACCCCATTTAAACAATCCAAAATTCCACTGCCAAAGCAGATTATTCCGATTTAGAGGGGAAATAATGAAAAATTAGACAAGTGCTGACATGATTAGGAATTTCAAGCAGCTCAGACATTTCCTGTCCTATAAATTCAGGTAAAGCATCGACCAGAGTGGGGTTCTTTGTTATTTAAAAGCTATTTAAAGGATATTGAAAAGGAAAACTTAAAGATATGGTTTAGTGGGTGTGGTGGAAGGCTGGACTTGGTGATCTTGGGGGTCTTTTCCAACTTCAATGATTCTTTGAAAGCAAAAGGAGCCAAGATGCAGGAGTGGGCTCTTAGTAAACACCTGCTGGGTTAAGAGTAACAAACTCTTGATTCTTGTGACTATAAAAACTCATTTCTTGAGGGGATCAAGCTCAGCCTGAATCCCTTCTACTGCAGTTGCCCCGAATTGCTGGGAATTTGCATGATTTAGGAGGGAAATGTTCCTAAGTTATTGTTGCCAGGGGAACTGCCACCTTCCTACTTACCTGGTGAGAACAAATGCCTCCCTTTGTACCAAGCAGAGGGAATCTGGGACCACTCCCAGCAGTGGCAGGTTCTGAGGACACCAAGAACTTGGTTGTGTGAATTCCAGGAATGGGGCAGGATTAATGAAAGGCTTTCCTGGAAGGGAGTTTGCTGCAGTACCTTGGGAGGGAGGGGTGCACCTTCCTAGCAGTGGTCTGAGCAGGCTTTGTGTCTGTCTGATTATATTATTTAAACTCCCTGGCACTATAGATCAGTGTTCATCTGTAAAACATTTTTTTTTCTTTTTCCCCCCATTTTTTTTTTTCCCTTTGAGTAGCGTTATTCAGTATAAACCAGCCCAAAGATATTAATGGTGCTCTCTGGCTTATTTTATAGCTCCTGTCCAGTTGGTTTGGAAATAAATCAGGGGTTCTGTTGCAATGTCCACCTTGCATTCACCTCTGATCTTTTCTCTTGCAAACCTGTCACTTGCCCTGACCCAGCTTATCGACCACTCAGCTTGGAGAAGTTCCATGTGTTGATTTAGTGATTCTGGGCAGAGCAAGTTTAGCACCACCTGCCATGAGAGAAATCATGAGATTGTTTCATCTGTAGTTTTTTATCATGGAATATTCTGAGCTAAGAGAGACTCGCAGGGAT
The DNA here is from genome assembly GCF_003031625.1 of Empidonax traillii. Classification (NCBI taxonomy): domain Eukaryota; kingdom Metazoa; phylum Chordata; class Aves; order Passeriformes; family Tyrannidae; genus Empidonax; species Empidonax traillii. The sequence continues at coordinate 302,374 of NW_020955613.1, read as the reverse complement.
CGTCCAGTCCAACTCCTGGCCCTGAACAGACACCCTGTCTTGTCCAAACCCTCCTGGAGCTCTGGCAGCCTTGGGGCTGTGCCCACTGCCCTGGGGAGCCTGTTCAGTGCCAACCACCCTCTGGGGGAAGAGCCTTTCCCTGAGATCCAACCCACAGCTCCAGCCCCTGTGTTTCAGTTCAAGCCCACATTCTGCCTCAAATGCTACATTTGCCTTGCTGTGCAGGCATAATGGGAACGGCCTCACTGTGTTTTCAGAAGCAGAGAAGATAAATTTGAGGCAAACAATAAAATACTTTCCTCCCATATTTAAATGTCGCTCCTGAAAGTTATTGGTATTTATCCTTCATCCTACGTGAAGGCAATGTCCTTACAAGGAATATACTGATGATGTGGACTGGGCTGGATCCACTGTGGAGGGTGTTCCTGTCCTCTGGGAAAGGCTTGCCTGCTCCAGCATCCCTTTTCATGTGCTTTCTGCTACAGAGAGAAATTGGTTTCAGCTTTAGTGACATGACAGTTGAACTGTCTCAGCTTGAAGTTTGTAACTTTGTGGTTGTTTCTTGGCAAATCTCTGTATTCAGTTAAGTTTTCTTTTAGTTTTCCTTTTACTTGGGTTGGAGTTTTTTGTTTGTTCATTTTGTTTTGAGGCTCAAGACCTTTCACCAGGTTCTTCCTGGTCACAGTAAATGTAATGGGTAGATCCCAGCCAGGATCAGCTGGACGAGGCCTAAATGCAGCTTGTCAGGAAGTGACAAAAATCTTCCACCTTGTTGTGGAAATTAAAAACAAACCAAAACCAAACCCCACAACCCCCAAACATTTCCTTCATCCTTTCTTTGCTTAAGGAGACACCTCACTGATATCCCTCTCTGTGTCACAGCATCCACTGGTGGCTGTAGCCTGTAAAAACTCTCTTTTCTCTCCTATTTGAGAAAGAAATAAGGGAGGAGACAAACCATTTTTCTTTTTTAGTCTCATCACACTTCCAAGATTTTATCTGCCCCCTTTTTCTTCTCTAATAGTCCTGAGTAGTAAAACTTTCATGATTGTGTTTTTTCAGGCACTAACTGTTGGTTTAACAGAAGTCCTCACAGGGTATTATATTCCTGAAATATATATTTTAACCCATATCTATATAACTACATTAATTTTTAAAAAGTTTGGCTGTCTGTCTTATCAGAGAACTGCTTGAAATGAAATAAAAAGAATAAAAGATTCAAGCCTAAGATACAGAACACTTTTTTTTTTTTTTGTAGAAATATGGCACAAAGAAGGATATTAATGTTTGAAGTGATTTTAGCTTTCCTGCACTCTTTGTGTGTCTTTAGCATTCCCTGCTCTCTCTAATCTCCACTGTATCACTCAGCTCTTTGAAAATTCTTTTGTGCTGCACTTTGAGCATCAAAAAGTGCATTCGATACCCAGAAAAACCTTCAGTCTCACACGTTTGCTCTTCAGCAGAACAGTTTTGATACATGGAAAGGGAACAAGAATAAAGAAGTGCAAACAGTGTAAGGAAAGTCAGGAGTGGAGACAGAAGAAAGGGCTCTAATGAGAAAGACGGTGAAGGTTTGGTGACTGCGCTGAGGGGAGATGAAAGTCCCTGCAACGCTGAAATAACAACGTATTTGTTATTCTAAGAAACTCGTTGCAAGCAATGGTCCTGGAGCTCTCCTAGGCCCACCCACAGGGCTTCATTTCCATCTCAACTCCTGCTTAAGGAAGGAAAGGGTTTGCTTGGCCTTGAGCAAGGTGTGAATTTTGCCTTCCAGGATCTGACGTGAGGCCAAGGAAAAATCTGCATCTCAACTCGACCACAGCCCTGCTCCTTGTCAGGGCTTAACTTCAGTGAGTAGCCATCATTCCAGAGCTGTCTTTGAGTTTCCTTGGTCTGAACCACTGAATGGTTTGGGTTGGAAGGCATCCTAAAACTCATGTCATCCACCTCCTGCCATGGGCAGGGACACCTTCCACTAGATGATTGCTCAGCAACCCATCCAAGCTGGCCTTGAGCACTCCCTCTCTCGTGGAATATCCTGAGTTAGAAGAGACCCACAAGGATCATCAGTCCAACTCCTGGCCCTGCACAGGACACCCCAACAATCCCCCCCAGTCCCTCAGAGCATTGTCCAAACCCTCCTGGAGCTCTGGCAGCCTTGGGGCTGTGCCCACTGCCCTGGGGAGCCTGTTCAGTGCCAACCACCCTCTGGGGGAAGAACCTTTCCCTGAGATCCCTAAAACCCAACCCTCCCCTGGCACAGCTCCATGCCATCCATGAGCTTTTGCCTCACAACTGAGTGCTCAAACATCAGCACTTTTGTTAATTAATTTAATAACTGAAACACAGCAGGGAGTCTGTCAGTATTTGTACCTTGAAAAGACAAGACATCTCTTGCAAATAATCTTTTGTAAAAGATGGACATGAAATTGAGAGCTCAGGAAGGTTTTAGGAACCTAATTATGGGGCACAGTAAAGGTGTATCACCTGGATTATAGAGCTGATCATGCTAGTGCCACAAGAAGGAAATCTGAATTAACTGAGGGAACTATAGGTTTTAATTGCACTTTTTATCACTCAGAAGACTCATTAAAGACAGTCATAAAGACTGTTAAAACCATTCCAGGAGATTTAACTTTTTAAAAATGAGAAAAGGAGCAAGACATGGGGAACAAAAAAAAGCTAGTGAAGCTTTCTTTTTTGTCTGAGCTTGTTATCTGCAGGTAAATTTTTAACTGGCTTCATTTCACTTTTAATTCTTAATCTATATTCCAGCCTAAGTGTAATAGCAAGGGGAAAGGAGTGGAATCATGGAAGATATGTCTGCTGAAAAAAATGCCACTTGGTGGATTTTTTCCCCCCCCTCATCTGGAGTGAGAATTTGCCCATAAACCAAAGGAGTTTCTAAAGCTTTGTATTCAATTTGGTGCCAGGTTTCATAATATAGATAAAATAAAATAATGCTACTGAGAACACGGTGTAAGAAGGCACATATGTTAGAGAAAGAGCACAGAAAGCAAAGAGAGCAGAAGAGCTTTTCCTCTTCCAGGAGCACACAATGATCCTAAACTGAGAAACTGTGTGTTCCCTTGAGGAGGATTTCTTGGAGCAGGAAGGTTAGAGGAGCAGATGCAGAACCCAAGGGAGTGCCAGCAGGAGAGACAAACATCACCCAGAAGGTGTTTGGTCGCGTGGCTGCTGCTCTGCCGTGAAGTGCCGAGTCCCTGCAGCTCCCGGGGATTCCAGCGGCAGCTGAAGGCACTTGGTGAGGCTTTCCAAAAAATGCTAAGCACCCTCCAGGGTGAGCAGCATGCTTTTAATAGGCTTTGCATGAGGCTGGAAGCTCTGGGTGAGCTGCAAAGAGCCTTTCCCTTGAAAAGGTCATGTGTGGAGCTGAGAGCTCTTTAATGCGTGACGCTCGGTGGAACGTGCGCGTTCGAGCGCTTTAATGTCAGGCCCTCGAAGAACACGACTTGTTCTTCTTCCCAAGAGCAGCAAATAGATTGCTCTTGATCATGTATCATCCTCCTGTTATATATATATATATATGTATTGAGCTGTTAGAAGTGCATGATGTAGGTTTTGTAATGAAATTATGCCCAGCAACATCCTCGGAGGTTTGAGTACGGCGAGGCAGGAATATTATACAGAGTGAATTTATTCTATCAAGTCAGCCAGGAGTTGCTGCTTTTCCAGGCGCTCTGCTGTAATAGGAAAGAGGTTTGTAGGTGAGGATTCAATTAGCCAGGGCCTTTCAAGATTTATACAAGGTTTGAAGTCAACCCAAATGTAATTCCTTGGACTTTGGGCATTTTCAGTTGGCTTTGCTCACAGTGGCTAAAAATAGAGAGAATTGGAGGTGGTGCTGGTGGAGTTTTTTTTTTTACGATGGTAATGATTTTGTGCAAACACTTCACATAGGATAAGAAAATTTTAGAAGATTATCTAGCACAGGACAAACATGTAATTCTTCTTGAACACAGTATCCCCATGGAATCCTGGAATGGTTTGGGTTGGAAGGGACCTTAGAGACCAATGAGTTCCAACCCCTCCTCTATGGGAAGGGCACCTTCCACTGGACCAGGGTGCTCAGAAAAGACTGTGGTTCTCCCATTTATGATGGTTCCTCAAGGGGAATATCTACTTGTGGATTAAGCCACTGAAAACCTCCGAGTATTTTCAGATATTAACAAAAAGTCCTGAAAAACAGGGCATTGTAAGTCCTGAAAAAAGGGTGCTGTGTGCATGTTAATAAAAGAAAGGCCTAAGTCAAAATGCCTTTTCATATTCTTACCTGCTGCTCATCAAAATAAGACCCTTCAGGAAAACTATCCTGCTGAAACCTTCAACCTGTTGTAGAAGCAGGGGTGCTCGTGCTGTTTTCCAGCTTCAGACACTCTCTGTTCCTTCCCATTCCTGCTTTTGTTCCCAGAACAAAAAGAAAATTGCAGGTTGATTCAGAAAGGGCTGTTTTTAATGTCCATGAGCAGCTGTGCATTAATTGACTGCACTGGGATTCCTCTTGGTGCCAGAGAAGATTTCGTGTGTGCAAAGAAAGGATTCAAGGAGGAAGGGAGTTAATTCTTTGCATATTTGACTGTATGTTGTGTTGCAGTACTTTCCTCTGTCAACAGTGGGCAAAAAAAAATACTTTAGAAATAAATATTTTCAATGAGTATCCATTGGTACCACTTCAGTAATTACAGAGATGCTTGGGGGAGTATGGATTGGGCCTTTCTCTTCTGGAAGTTCATACAACAAGGGAATTGTCCAGCATTGAAATTTATGATTAAAAGAGATCCCACAGGATTTTCTAGAAATAGTCATGAGCATTGATTCTCTAGAACTAATATCAGTTATTAGATGATCACAAAGGTATATTTATCTATCTTTTGGATACTGTTTTATCTGCCCAGTGAGTCCTCCTTCCTCTCTGTGCTCAGTATTCCAGTGTGCCTGAAACACAGCAGCAAATAGTTCCAAAAGTTTGCTCTTTCTGCATAAAGAAAAGGCAAAGGGCTACATATTTCAAAGGCAACTTCCCTACTTAGCAATCTGGGAATATGTAGAAAGATGTTTGAAACTGTAGCTCAAGGCAATGAGGAGCAGGATTTCAGTCTGCATGAAATCCCTTCTGAGTGTCAGGCTGTGGACTTAAGATGTGTTTTCATTTTAGGCTCTCAAATATGCAAAAGAACCATGCTGGGGAGGAAAATATGATGAATAATCTGAAATTACCTTACTGGAATCTTAAGTGTTTGAGCTGTCAAAACTGGCTAAGGTGAAGTGGTTGCTGTTGGTTTCTACACCAATAACCACACACCTACGGGACAAAAATGTTTGAGCTTTTAGAAAATAATATTCAAAGTAGACAAGGAGCCAAAAAAAACTCCAGTGCAGAGTATAAATTAAGAACCTGTTAAAAGTTGAACATATGAGGGGTAGATCAAGAAGTGAATTTTACTTATGGTCTACCAGATGCTAATTAATTCTAATTTTTGCAGTATCCCTTGGCCCCTCAAAACAGATACCCAGGATACTTTGTGGCTCCAAATATATCTTGTTGGTGCAGTGTTTTAGAGGAGATTCAAAAGTTTGGGCTGGGGGGCTGGCTGTGATTTACAACATTTTTATGTGTTGCTAACAAAGGGATCTTTCTCATTCTGGTGTGGAATTATGTGTATTATTATGTTGAGATGGATTGTACCTAACCCAGTGTAGTCCTCAGTGAACAAAACTGAATGTACTGATTGTGCACCTCAAATTGGTGTGTTTTAAATTGGTAAATGGTTTTCTGCTCTGCACTGTCCTTACACTCTGCCCTTTGTGTCCTGAGGAGGCTGAAAAATTCCCTGCCTATGAGGATCTGTGTTGATATCCCAAGCCTTGAAGTGCCTTAATTTCTACTTCTGATTAGGCAGAAGGAAAAAAACATTGCACAGTTGGTGTCTAAAGCACAGGTAAATTGGAGATGTTTTAGAACAGTGTGAATATTTGTAACTTGTTGACCGTGTTTTATCAGCCTTGTCCAAGCTGCTTTTGAGGGCGGTTCTCACTGTTCTAAAGTAGGATGGGCTTAAATATCTGAATGACTTTTTAGATCATAAAGTTATTTAGGTTGGAAAAACCCCTTCTAACATCATTGAGTCAACCATTAACCCAACAGCGCCCAACTCAGCACTAAACCATGTCCCAGAGCACCACATGTGCTTTGACCACTGCCAGGGGTGGTGATTCCATCACTGCCTGGAGGCTGTTTCCTCTTGTCCCCTGGTGATGCTTTAGCTGGGGATGTAGAACACTTTCCTTGCACACTTTGCAAGAATCTGCTTATCTGTGGCATCTACGTAAATTCAGCTACTCCCATTTCTTAGGGAACACATAAAAAAAAGAGACTTTGTGGCTCTTTCAATGCCTTGACCAGATGCATTGTACTCCTTTTGAAGTCTGTTTTCCCCAAGCCAAGCTTGCTGAGGAGGTTTATATTTAGCTGATGGTAGACTGTTTGTTCTGAAGGGTTTTTTTTTTTTCCTTTCCACCCTCCTTGTTGTGTAGGCTCGTAGTGCGAGATTGAACACGACTGTTTTATAGTGGTTTAACAAGTTACCACTTGCCAGCTGAGCTTCCCTCCCTGATTTTTTTGCAAGTGCTGGGAGCTCTACCTCACTGAGCAATAAATGCATTCACCCAAACCATCCATGGCCATGCCAAATTGGATGTATTTCACCTCCCAATTGCACTGGGCAGGTACTGGTTGTGTGATTAGTAAAGGCAGGTTTTTGTTTTGTTTTGTTTTGTTTTGTTTTTAGGGGCAAAGTGTTTTCTCTTTATAAATTAGCATTTTTTCCTGAATTAATTCTGAATCTGGAGCGCTGAGGAATCCAGATGCAGTTGCTCCAAGAATGTAGGCAGCTGGCATCTGGGCTCTGCCACCAACAGCTCTGTTCCATATGGCCCAGCTTTAACACCAGAGAATTTTAACAAGTGAAGAGAACAAACAATCCATCAAGCCTAAGTACTGATCATTTCTTACTTTTTTTTAAGGCAAGCAATTTGTACAGCATCAAGACACGTCGTTGTTCACAGGGACTCCTCTTCAGGAGCATTTCTCCCAGCCTGAAACACCTCTATGATTTTCTTTTCCAAGTTTTGCTGGAACAACAAGTTTGGGGTTTTTATCTCCAACCTTCCTTCAGGAGCTAATGTGTAACAAATAGATCACAAAGAAGAGAAATGCCTGAGTAGAATCTTGAGATTATTATTTTCCTATCCCATTATAATTAAATAGCTAGTGTGAAGTGAAACATCCAGTAAAACTATCAAGACTCTGGAATTTGTTACAGGTAAAACACTACAGGTAATTTTTTTTCTCCTCTGCCACAGTGGAGGGGCATTAAAATGAACACAAAAACATTAAAAAACCCAAACAAACAAACAAAAACATCAAAAAAAAACCCAACCAAAGCAAAAATCTCAACTTCAAACCTGTGAGAGTTCTTGATTTTTTTTTAACCCTCCTTAAGGCAAAAGAAGAAATTAATTTGTAAAGTTGGAATTAATGTTATTAAATATAAAAAGTCCTGTCACTTCTTGTTCCTGTGAGCTGTCTTTGCCTGAGTGATCACTCTTCTGGTTTGTTTTTGTTTTAAAAAAACAGGTATTTGGGGCATTTCTGTATCCCTCTAGAACTCTACTTTTTGTTATTTTAACTAATAACGAGACAAACTGTTCAATGCAAATATGTCCTAAGCTGCCAGATGGAAAACATAGTTTGAAGTTCTCACATGAAGCAGCATCTCTTCAACAGCAATACCACAAGAAAAGTGTTCTTTTACTAGAGGATATATTTTCTATAATTTACAATAACTGAGTAACGATGTGGTATGGATGCAATTAGATCTAATTTGCTTATGTGAGTGAGCTGAATAAAAAAGATCAATATTCAGTCTACACCTAGTGTGAAAAACAATTAGTTTAATTGACAAAAAGCCTTCTGCTTCAGCTAATTACATAAAAATGACCTAATACTCATGCAAATTAGGATTATTAATAGTACATGAGTATTTTTAATTACATAAATCATCTTTACCTGTTAACTGGTATTTTCTCTGTAAATGTAGGGATTTAATTTTTCAGGAAAATTCCATTTATCCTTGTTTTCAAAAAAAGTTCTGTACTGCTTCTAAATTACAAATGAAGCCATTTCTCTCAGACTGAGATGCTGTGGAAACAGTGGAACATCAAAATTTGTTGTCCTGACTGTCCAGCTAATTGTTAATCCAGAAACAAAGCCAAGCAAATCTGTTGTCATGATGATGTCATGTTTGGATTCTCCACACAATTTCAGTTTTCCCAGAGCAGACAGTGATGGGAAGGGGGACAGAGCTCCTTCACAGAGCACAAAAATTGGGTTTCTGTTCTGAATTATCTCTGAGGGAAAGTCTAGCTCCCTCCTCAGTCAATGGAGAGGAGACACCTTAATTTGTAATTTTAATCTATAATTAGGCTATGCTGGACTCCCCATAACGTGACTGAATGTGGGGAATGCAGCTCTAAATTATTTTCTCATTTAAAGATAAAGCACATTACCTGGCTGCATTTTGTCTTGGTGATGTGTGAGCACAGCCTTGCACCTCCTCATTGACAGGAGGACAAGCATCAAGGCAATGTCATCATTAGGGGTATTGCAGGAACTCCTTACCCAGAGGTGCTTCAGGGTGGTCTCCAGGCTGCACTGGGCTGCTGGAATTTACCCACACCCCTTTGAAAGGGAGGTGCTGCCATGGAGCTCCCCAAGCTGTTGGAGCAGGGATTTCCTGACCAAGTCCTTCTCCCAGCTCAGCTGATTGATAGTTTTCTAGTACAAGGAAGGAGTTCTCATGGATTCACAGACTGGTTGGGGTAGAAGGGACCATAAAGTCCATCCATTCCCACCCCTGCCCTGGGCAGGGACATCTTCCACCAGCCCAGGGTGCTCCAAGCCCTGTCCAACCTGGCCTTGGACATTTCCAGGGATCCAGGGGCAGCCACAGCTTCCCTGGGCACAGTTTAGATTAGGAAGGGCTGCAGTTCTCAGGGGCAGGACAAGGTGAGGATTTAACCTTTCGTAGGACCCATTCATCAGTCCAGGGAGAACTGGAAAAATCAGTGCTGCTCTAAGGCCTTCACAATCCCTACCAAATGTCACTGCTGAGAGCAATGGATGTGGTGGAGAGGTGTGAAGTTTGGGGTGGGGTTGATTAAATCTCTGTGCAGAGACAGAGCTGAGACTTTCCTTGGGATGTAAAAGGGCTTGGATTAAGTCCCAGTGTCTCTCACTTACCTTCCAGTTTCATGGGTATGTTCTACACATTTCAGGAAATGATGCAAATATAGGACAGTGCAATCTTTGGGGGGTCATTTTACTGATATACACTCGTTTCCAGAAGTGCTCAGATCCTGACATCTATAGATACAGGAAAGCAAGAATATACCTTAAATTTAGTTACATTTTTACAGCCCCTCCTCTCCCCAGGTCCTAAGTACATGCAATCTAACTTTTGAAGAGAAGATTTCATAAAACCCTTCCCAAACTACCATCACTCATTGACCCATAATGTGCTGCTCCACATAGAGTTCAGGACTCAAAACTCTCCCACTCTTGCAATCCAACAGTGTACTTTTTTTTTTTTTTTTATGTATATACAGGTCTGAGTGCAGTTAATAGATTGTTACCCTGTAGACAACAAAATCCTCTGCAGAACAGTTGGTATTTTCTGGCTTTCAGCACTGTATGGTAATGTAAATGTCAGCACAGCAGAAGGTAATAATTATGAAATCATATTTTGCTGCTTTAAAGAACTAAAAGGTTTCTAAAAAGTAAATAAAACTTGTCTTTTACATTGCAAGCTCTCTCAGCCAGTGACTCTATTTTTGTATGTTTGTGGACAGTATTTAGTGCTGTCTGAATGCAAATGGTATTTATTAGAATAATAAAAGCTGTTTCCTAGTTCTCATCTCATAAAAGCTTATAGTGTTCACTACCTACAGCATTTCAGCTTCTTAGTAGGGCAAAAGAGGCAGCTTTTGATGCAATGTCTGTCTCATCTTCCTAAGAATAGAAACATCACAGAACCCCAGAATGGTTTGGGTTGGAATGGACCTTAAAACCCATCCAGTGGCACCTCCTGCCATGGGCAGGGACACCTTCCACCAGCCCAGGTTGCTCCAACCTGGCCTTGGACACTTCCAGGGATGGGGCAGCCACAGCTTCTCTGGGCAATCCTTGCCAGGGCCTCCCCACCCTCCCAGGGAACAATTTATTCACAATATCCAATCTAAACCTACATGCCTAATACCTAAATATTAGATAAATATGTATAATATAAATATATATATATATATCTATAAAAATACGATATACCATTTTAGTTAAATCACTCCTTATCCCAGCAGATAGGCTGAGCCAGTTAGTTAATCTCACCTCTGTCTTGCATTGGAGTGAATGTTGTGCACACCCTTTTCACCTTGTATGAAAGGCCAGCAGCAGTACTTACAGCTTAATATCTCCCAAAATAGTACAGAAATAGTAATTCTCCTCCAATATTTTGAGCTTGTTCGTCTTATAAGATTAGGCCAAGAAACACAGGTAGAAATTTCAGATGGATTGTAAGAGGTTGCAGAAATCAGGTAAATTTAAGTCCTGTGTCTTGTATTTTATCTCTGGAGTCACTGCCCCTCGTTCTCCCTGCCACACAAATGAGAAAACCTGGGAATCAGAGCTATCCCTGCAGAGTTCTGTGGAGTCTGTGTCAGAGCAGAAACTTGGATCACCATTCACTCACAGAGCAGTGATGACAAAAGGCCTTTACTTACATTTCTCCTCCTCCTTCTTCCTCTTTCTCAGCTAAAACTGTTTTACTTAATGCAGCCCTGCTCTTCTGCATAACACACCATTAGTATGCAGGGGAGATCTGGAGCATATTCCTACAAATTAGAGGAATGTGTTAAGCATGAATCCCCACAGTGTCCAAGAGCCTTTCCCAGCAGCTCCAGTGCCGAAGTGAGCTCTGTTCCATTTTCTGAAGGGGTGTTCCTCGGAGAGGAGAGAGAGTTATGGGCTGTCAAAAAGTCTTGATGTGTTTCTAACCGTGAGTTTCACACTTGGAAGAAAACAGAGGGAGGTGTTTGCAGGGAATGCTGTGACCTTGGGCTGGGACAGAGGGGTGCATGCAAAAATATGATGGTCAGACCCTCATGTTCTGCAGATTAGTTACTGTAAGGGGAATAAAATAATGCCAGGGAGATGCCTCACCAGTGCTGAGCACATTATCTCCCACTCAGCAAGCTGTGGGACCATTCCAGGCATGCTGTTTAATTCCCCCTCCTGTTTATGGCAAATATTTTCCCTATTCCTGCCAATCTCACAAACATTCACATCCTTTGAGGTGCACTGGAGTCCCCCCCTTGTGGGTCTCACGTGGAGCTGTGACCTGCTGCACTCCAGGGGATGTCTCTGGGGAGCCTGGGTTTGTCTGAGGAATCCAAACACTTGTTCAGCTTCTTTGCAGGCTCCACACTGAAAATTCACAGCTTCTTCTCCTCCCTCTGGGATTGTACAGCTCTTTGTTTCCGCTTCATTTGGAGCCAGGCAGGGTTTTGTGGGTTAAAGCTTGTGCTCTGTGGGTTTCTTGAAGCTAAACATGTGCCCAGCTGCTGGGGCAGAGGTTTGTGTCTTGCTTTTCCAAAGATGTCTGATAGAAATTGGAACATAGGTGCCAGTAATATCTGCTCCATAACCATTGCTGATTCTGTTTATTTTGATTCTTCAACTGCCTGATCCAAGAACTCTTGGTGTCATTGGAAGCAGACCAGATTGTGCTGGTAGGAAAACAAGGGGCACTCCGAATGTGTGACCTCTTCAACTGCCTGACAGGAGGTTGTAGCCAGGTGGGTTGTTGGTCTCTTCTCCCTGGTAAAGAGTGACAGGACCAGAGGAAATGGCCTAAAGTTGCACCAGGGCAGGATCAGACTGGATGTTTGGAAACAGTTCTTCCTAGAAAGGGTTGCAAAGCATTAGAACAGGCAGTGGTGGAGTCACCATCCCTGGAAGAGCTCAAAAATTGTGTGGATATGGCACTGAGACGTGGTTTGGTGGTGAACATGATGGTGGTGCTGTGTTGAGGGTTGGACTCGATAATCTTACAGGTCTTTTTTAATCTCAATGATTCTTTGATTGTCTGGTTCCAAATTTTGCCTCCCTCCTGCCATCTCAGTCAGGGCAGCAGTGGGTTGCTGATGTTCCTTGGGTGTGACTGGAGGAGCTGTGCCTTGAATAAGAATAGCCACTGATCATTGGTGATCATTAAAAATGCCATAAAGCTCTTCCCAAGCACTACATCCGTGGCTTATCCAAATTCTGAGCCAGGAATACCCTGGTTGTCTCCCAAGCATGAAAATAAATTCCCCCAGTGGTTTAAAAAGTCAAAGTGTTCACATGTCTCAGACCAAAGGAGTTTCTGAAACTTGGCATTTGGATTCAAGGCCAGGGATGAACCTCTGCAAGTGCTCTGGGCACTGAAATCTGTTTTACTCCTCTCTCTACACCTTCAATAGGCATAAAACTGTAACATATTTAAAGGAGCCATTAACCCCCAGGGTTTGAACCTCCCAAATTAATGGTGTGCACAAACCCACTTTAAAATGTAAACCAGGCTGAATTCAGAGGCAAAAAACAGCATCTTCAATTATTGAGGTGAAAATATCGACAAAAAGACTTTGGCCAAGGACAGAATAAGTAAGTATTTCTCCAAATAGATTGCAGGTTTTTTGAAAAAAATTGTGTGTGGGGTGGGGGGAGGAAGTTTGTGTCTATGAATTGGAGGTGACCTCTAAAATGCTTTTACAGCTTTCAAAGAGTGAATGAAAATTAACGCCACTTCTTGTTGATTGGGAGCTGCATCTCTTTATGTCTGTAAATAAGAACAGATGTGTTGTTGCTTGGAAGGAGTTTTGAGGAGGGATTTCCCAAACACAATCTATGTTTGTGGGAAGGTTGGTCTTGACAAAACAGTGTTTTCTGTCAAATCAAGGCTTGTCAGATCAGATCTGTGCGTTGCCTTCCCCGTCATTGAAATGGAAAATGCAGATTTCATGTGCATTTAAAAAGAAAATGAAATTGTTCATAAAATACATCAGTAACTAAAAAACCAGAAAAAATAAAAAAGGCAGGGGGCACGTCAGGGTAACATTTAATTGCTCTTATTCAGTGAATAAATCTTCAGTGGGAGCCTCCATGTTTGATTGAACTATCTACTTGTCTTTCAGAGCTACTATTCCTACTTTATGGTTTCATTCATCACTGCTCTGTTCTGCCAAATAACTGTCCTCTGCTGAGAAATAACCCAAACTCAGAGTTGCTTGCTGGAAACTTTAAATTGTGGCCAAGTTCTCAGTCAGCACAATGAGCTGCTTGGTGCTGTGTACCTGCTTTTCCTGACTCACCCTCTGAGGCCACATTTTTGGGACTTATGGAATCTTTTGAGAATAGCTGATGTTACCAGATATGAATGGTGGTTATTAGTGAGAACAGGAATGCTGGATATTAAGGAAAAAAATACTTCAACCTTCCTTTTATTCCTTCATGCTCAAACTTTTGCTTGGAAAAGGGAAGGTTTAAGGCGGAAGGAAGTAGGAACTGAAGGACACAGGGCCCTGAGTCCATCCTAATGCTCTCTGTACGGATTGGGTCATGAATTCCACTTATGTTTGCCTTGCTCCTTGACTCTTTTTGAAATGCTCTTCTCTCTCTCTTCCCTTCCCTTTCCTTTCCATGACTGTTGGCACTGGATTTAAACGTTGCAGCCTGCAAAGAGCTTCCCCTCTGTGCATTATCATGCAGGTCACATCGGCCCCTCCGCACGGAGCTTGTAGGGAAGGAGCTGTTAATGAGAATTGTCAAAGTGAGAAAAGAGAACCTTGTTGTGAGCAAATTCCAGGGCTCGCCGACTATAAAGGACTTGGCTCCTTCAGATGTACTTGCAGGCTGGTAAATGGTGAATACAAGCTTGTAAACTTGCTCCACGGATTATTGTTTTACAGTCAGCCTTTTTTTTGCTGGGGATAAATTGGACAACTCTCCCTGCAATGTGAATATTTGTATTGTTCCACCACCCTGAGATGGAAAGATGTGCATGGAGGGGGGGATTTAAAAAACATGTAGATGTGGCACGTGGGGATTTGGTTTAATGGTGGGCTTGGCAGTGCTGGGGGAACGTTGGACTCGATGATCCTAAAGGGCTTTTCCAACCTCAATGACTCTGTGGTTCTGTGTCGGTCTTTGTGCATGTTGAGGCTGATAACAGGCACATCTTGGAGGGGATTGTAGGAAACTCTTACACTTGGGGTGAGTCAGGAGCACCTTGAGAGCTCCTGGATTAATCCCTGTTTGGAAGTATTTACATCCCTACTGCTCCTGAGACGGCACCTGAGCTAAAGCTGCATCACAGGAAGTGTTGGGAGTGTTCCAAGAAATGTGATGCTGAAAATAAATGGAAAATTCAGGTTGGTTTGATGGCAGGTGGATTTACAGTGGTTTTCAGTCAATGTTGTGTAAGGGGTGAATATTCCAGATGTTTCGGGGAAAAAACTGAAAGTATGGTTAGTTTAAAGAAAACTTCTGTTGGAACTCTTTCCATTCCTTTTCATAACAATCACCCCTAAACACTCCCAGAAAAAAAAATCTTCATTCCTTTATAAACAAGAAATGTGGTTTATTTTAGGCATATCTGCTTAGTAAAATTGCAGAGGAATTCCTAAAGATTCACATTTTGGATTTCCATCAGAACGCTTCTATTTATTTATTTAAACAAATGAACCCACCACAAATGTTTTCTTTTCAATTAGTTTTCTATGCAAATTGCTCGAGTGGCAATGGCTGTCAGAGGACAAAAAAAGCTTTTGGCAGCTTCCCAAATAAAAGGCTTAAATTCATTTTGAATGGATACCTTTTAATGTGAGTAGTTACCAGGATTTCACACTCCTGTGAAAACAGATCTGCTCTTTGGAAATCTGGTTGATGTGGCACGGGAACACACTGTGACAATTCCCTTTATCTAGAGGGAATTCTGCTCATCCATCACAATGGATTTATGCTGTGGATTTGTGTTTTTTCCTTAATTTTTATTACTGAGCTGATCTGCATGAAAACGGGGCCTTTGTTCCGTCGGGATTCATCGGATCCAGATGTTTGTTTCCTGTGTCAAGGCATCATCTCATTTGTGACATTGCATTTGGTTGCGGCAAAATGGTGATGATGACAAAGAAAGGATTATGACTTTTGCAAGGGATAAGCACCAGCTGATGGATTCCAGTAAAACAAAGGCCATGTTTCCATGCAAATTTATTCTGTGATAGGAAATTCTGAGCAAGGGTGGAAGCAAAGGAAACCTGGGCAACCTGTGCCAGGGCCTCCTCACCCTCACAGGGCAGAATTCCTTTCCAATATCCAGTCTTAATCTATCCTCTCTCAGCTTAAAGCCATTATTAAATGAATTAATTAAAACTATGCCAAGCCCACTGAAGTTGTTCCTTCTGTCATCTCCATCACCTTGTCCTCTCCATCACCTCTCTGAAGAGAAGATGATCAGATTTAGTATTTTATCCAAGTCTTTTACAGTCATTTTAAAGTCGTTTTTCATCTTGATTCTTTTCTAACCTTTCTTTCTCTGAGTACAACTTAAAACAGCTGATCTGTCCAACCATATGTCTGTAGGCACCAGTCTCTTGACTCTGGTGTCTTCCTCCGAGCTTTGATTGCAGTGTACACCTAGATTTTTGTTTATTTTTGTTTAAACTACTCTCCATTTTTTGGCACACAACCATTCTTAATTTTCCTGCTACTCTCTGCGGAGAATTCCCAGTTCATTAAAGTCCTTTGACCTCTTCATAACTATATGATCCTGTACAACAGAAATACATTTGCTCGTGGATTCCTTTCAGGGTTTTTTTCTGTAGCTTAGCAAAAAAAAATAAAAAAGACTGAATTCTTGAATGTTTCCAACCTAAATATATTTTTTTCAATGCTACACAATTCAAGAATTAGAAGAAAATATGTGATAATGCACCTTGAATCCATTTTTAGCTTTTAAATGTGCTTGCAGCAGCTGTTAGTCTGGACAAAAAACCACGTTAGAGTTTATAAAGGCAGCCTGGTTTAGAATTGTTATGCAGAAGATAAATCTTGGGCTGCGTGGTATAATTTGTAATCCCGGATATTTCATCATTATTAGGTTTAATGATATCAGATATTCCGATTGTTTTAACAACTTTGGTCAAATGTCAAATCTAGTTAGCATCATTTATCAATAAAACTCAATTTTTTCGCCTCCAGCTTCGGCCTGGCAATTTTATGTGTGTTCATGTCTGTGTATAATATATAGAGATTCACTGGGAGCTGCAGAAGGACTGAGACTGAGGTTTTTAAATATAAAATAAGAAATCACACTCCACAGAAGGCTCGAGGGAATGTTAGAAACAAGGAGTATTTGTCACTTCCAAGCTATAGCAAAGTGGTTATAAATACACGGCTCACATTAACATCACACTTCCTTTCGGGTAGGCTGCGAAGAAAGGCTTGAAAATAATTGAAATGAAGAAACCAAGTTTCCAAGAGCAGTAGAATTGCTGATCTCAGGTAGAAAGGCAGATTTTAGGGACTATCAGAGTCTGAGTGATTGTCACTGGAGGAACATGAAGAGGGTTCTACCCCAAGAGTGGTCTGATGGGTTACATCCCCTAAACAGGGTAAATAATGCAGTGAATTAAAATGTCTTCTTAATTGCATGTTTTTATAAGTGTAACAGCCCAGGAGGAGACTTTTTTTTTGTACTCAGCCACTTGCTGCTTCATAAAACTTTGGGATAATTATGGCAGAAAAAGGAAGCAGTGCGAAGGGAATTTAATGTTTGAAGAGCATTAAGTCACCCCCACCTCATATTTCTCCCACCCTGTTGTCCCTGAAAAAGCTCATAACGTGCCTAAAGATACTTTTACTGTGCTGAATTCACCAAAAATACATCTGTAAAAGGAGCTAAAATATCACTCGGGGTGCTGAAATGTGGAAAACTGAGGAACGTGGTTTAGGAAGGACCCAGACATGGTTTGCATCTCGTTTTCTTGCTGTGGTGTAACTGCTGCTCTGGGCTGAGGGCATCCTGCTTCCAACCACAGCATCCATTTGGCTCTTGCACAGATCAATTCCAGGGCATCCTCAGCCTTTCCCAACTTCCAGCACAAAAGCGAGTCTGACTCTTTTAATCCTCCATCAGGTCCGAAATGATTAACATTTATTATGTGGCCACTTAATGGCCGGTGGCCATCCAGTCAAAGGAGATTTATATCTCCTTACAGCAGCTTAATGTGGACTTATGCTCCCCCAGGGTCCCTTGTCCAGCTGAATGGCCAAAATGAACATGTTCAGACTCTCTCACTCTCAGCAAACTGCAGACCCAATAGCTACTTGCACACTTGAATCTGATAGATCTTGTCAAGGATAACACCAATGCCAAACCGAGCTGGACTAGCAAATCTTGTGCCTGCCTGCAAGAAACTCTGTCAGACCTGGTGGGTTTGCTGTGGAGAAGGTTGTGTGACGCTGTGTTATTCAAAATGCAGCGTGTCTCTGTCGAATTCTGGCTCTGGGGGGGTTGCTGAGCAGCACTCCCTGCTCTCATTTAGGGTTAGGAAATGTTTAGTGTGGTCGTAAGACCTTCAGGTGGCCTTGTGTGAGCACTTGACCTCGAGAATAATGTGGGCATTGAGTGCACAGCACATGTAACTTGTTATTTTATGTTAAGTATAATTTCACAATGTTCCTGAGGATAAGTACAGACAGCCCTACTGGGGTAATAGCTGATCATCACAGCTACACAGCGTGGCAAATATTGCAGCTAAAATGAGTGTCCTTAAAGAAATCAGTTAGAGACAGCATTTTCTTAAGGGCCCACTCTGAAAGTCCCCATATTTGCTTATTTTTACACTCTTTCTGAGGGAATCATCCTTATTCACGATGGAAACATTCTCTCTAGCTTCTTCAATCCCAGAAAAAAAGATCCAGTAAAATTTTACTATTAAATTTCTTTTTTTTCCTGGATTTTAAGTTTGAAAAAGAACAGGTGACCAATGCTTTCTCTATTGCTCAGGAGACAAGAAAGCAATCTGCTACTTGCATGGGCAAGGAACTGCGTGAACACCTCATTCTTTCTCTTGCCTTTGACTCGTGCTTCGAGAGCAGCAAAAGGTGAATCTGATCCTTGCACAGTCTATGCAAAGCAGCTCTGTAGCACAGGGAATGTTTTTTTTAAATCCTTCCCTTGCCCTGATTCACCTGTCTCAGCAGATGAGCTGATTGCTTATCCTGCATTTAGGCTGTTACCCACAAATGCTCCTCTGGTCCTTGCCTGCGCTCCTGCACGTTGCGAAGCCAAATGTCTCGAAAGCCTTGCAGCTTTTAGGAACCTGCTAAATCAGATCCTGTAGAATCATTTGAATCCCAGGCCTTTCTAATCAGCGCAGTCTAATCAGCAGGACTCCCGGGGCCCCCTGGCTCCCTTCCTTTGGATCCTCTGTTGTCCCACCAAGTCCCTGGAACTCCTCAGCAGTCAGGGAGAGCTGTGGCAGTTTTAGCTGAGGTTTTTCCCCAAAGCACCTCCTCCTGCACTGCCTGGAGCTGAGCTGTTTTGATGGGAAGCATAAAGGACATCAAGTTGTATTAAAAGAGGCGGTTTCTGTCCTGATTCCAAATGTGGGGAAACATGTTGAGCCTCGGCGCTCGGAAAGAAAAGCAGAGTGTACTTTGTGTCCATAATCAACATGTTTCCAGGAGACCAGCAAATGCTTTATGGTGTTATTCACAACCATTGCACCATCAGGAGCAGTCCTGCATTTCAACTTAATTGAGCCACTTTTATGACACAGCCAAGGTTTTTCAAGTGGTGAAATTGTAATTAGAGAGAGAGCTTCTCTGGCATTTTCCATTGGATGGCTGCTTTCAAAATATTAAGCCTTCTGAATACATCTGTGAGGAAACTTTGCATTCCTGTTTCCTATGCCAAGCTCCTGACTCCTTATGAGAGATGGTCAAAGGGTGGACTTGATGATCTTGGAGTTCTTTCCAATCTGCAGGTTACAGATTTATCCTAGGAAAGGTGTATTCAACCAAAGGTTGTGGTTTAAAGCTGTCAGTAGTTAATTCTGAAGAATCTATACATTCAGGGGAGAAGCAGAGTGGCTCAAGTGCCTGTTTGCATCAGAAATATGGAATAAAAATTAAAATGAAAGGCCTCCCATCTGCTGCATTGAGTAGAGCTTGGATATCCAGGCAGGCTGGGAGAGTGTGGAGGTGAATAATGAAAATAGGGAAAAGGGGCAACAAGGGATCTCCTTCCTTTGCTTCATCTGTTCGTGTCAGAGAACAGAACCAGTGGTCAAGCTTTGATTTCCAGGGGTGCTGTGGAAACCATGTATCCCAGTTCTCCAGAGCACAGATCCCATAGAAACTTCTGTTCCAATCAGCTGCCTGCCCCTGCTCCCACATGACAGAAACCACTCATTTTTTGGTTTAAAATATGCTCCAGCTTTTGTTGGTTTGGCCTGGATTTTTATTCTGGGTTGTTTTTCCCCTCTCTTTCCCTTCAGCTGTTGTGTGCAATGATGTTCCATTGCTGTGCAAAGCTCTGGGACATCACCTGACAGCCCCTTCTCCTGGTGCTCCATCAATGCAAATCATTGCTGGCTCTCCTTGCCTTTCATCCCAGACAGTCTGGCATTATAATTGCTTGGTTCTAATATTTCCTGTCCCAAGGCTATCAATTTGTTTTCAATTTCTCCACCTGTTGGGTTGGCTCAGGTATCCCACAGGGTTTTGTCCCAGACATCCACCACTTAATTTATTATGCTCCCAGCTCTGGAACACAGGCCCCCTGAAGCATTTTTACAAGCAGGATTGTATTACAGGGTTGTTTTTGTTTTCCAGAGGTTTTTGGCAGGAAGGAAGGTGAGTTTTCATCTTTATTTTCTCCGTGCAAGCCCTGCTGCGAAGCTGGTTATTATTGCCCTGCATAAATCTGAATTCTTTGCCCACTTTCGTGGTCAGCAGCGAGCTCTGCCTGTCCCCTGCCCCAGCACACGCTGAGCAAATGGACAGGACAGGGAAAAGCACCTGAAGAAAGGTCTGTGCAGGTGATTGTTTCCACATAATTCACCTGCCTTTCCTGTGGTTAACCTTGAAAATTACTTTGTAAGATGATGGAAGGAGGCCAAATTTTGCTTTCTGCAGCGTGGATTTCAAAAGGCAGAACTTAGCCCAGGGGGAGGCACTGGGAAATAAGGTGGAATAGCACAGCCAGAAAAAGGAGGAGAAAAACAGTCTGTCCTCAGCCAGAGCTCAGGGCTTATTGCTTGTCTTAGTAGAGACTCAAATAAGAATTGTAAGAAAACTAGCATTGAACCACTTCTGTGCTTGGCATTTGAGGCTTTTTAGGCACATATCTGCACCTACACATGTAAAACATAGTGCAGGTTAGTGTTCTGAAGGTTGGTACAGCAGCTTGCTGCCTGGAAAACACCTAACAACTAGAAATGGATAAAGTCCAGAGGCATGAAAGCCACACAGCTTTTTTTTTCCTACCCTGTCCTGCACACTAGATGAGACATTTTACCTTTCTGCAGGATGTAAGATGTGCTTTGCATGAGGGTCATCTTCACTCAGAGTTTACAGGGAGAGGTGAAGAAGCAGTTGTTGTTATCACTTGGACAATTTGAAATATCCAGAATAGGGTTTCAAAGCTTTCTTCTAAGCTCTGTATAAGTATTTAATTGATTGTATCAGCCATCCAAGGAGGAACTTTCCTCCTTATGTGTTTGATAAGTGGGCATAGGTGTGAAAAATGTCGTAGGGCAGCACAAGTCACATATTTGTGAGTTAGGGAAGCACAGCAGAGAGGAGTCTAAGAAGGAAAACCTGTGTTTATATAAAAAGCAGTGGGAAAAAAACCCAGCAAACCCACTCTTTGCAGGGTCTGCTCCACAGTCTCTTGATAAAAATGTTCAGAAAATCACTTCTCACTAAGACAAATCTCGGTCACCTTGGTGACAGCGTGGACGCTGCTAAATTGCACCCTGTACAACCTACAATTTTTTACTCTTCCTACTTTGATATATTAATACTAAAATATTGAATACTTTGTCTTATCCATCTTCCTAGCAGATGGAGAAAGTAAAAATAGCCAGAGCACTGGGCTTTCTGGTTTTGCTGTGGTTCAGGCAATTTAGGTTTTGATTTGTGTGACCCAGGAACTTTTGGGGCAGGAGGGCTGAGTAAGAGAGGGAGTGAAAGCAAACCTTAAATCTCTTAGTAAAACGCTTGTTCTGCTCTTTCTGCTGAAGGGGAAAAGGAAGAGAAAAAAAAAAAAAAAAGATAAACAGCAGAGCCATTACAACTTGGCCTGAGTCCAATCCCTAAGTTACATCTATGCCTTTAACTCTGCCTCAGAAAGTCATTTTAAAGAAATACAGTTATTACATGCATTAGTCCTCGCATCCTGGGAGGTACATCTGTACTCTTCAATCTTTCTGGATTACCTCGAATGTTTCCTGAAGGCTTTTAAATCCAGTGAAGACCAATCTGAGGGAACTGTCTCTGCAATCCTTTTCTTTCTCTGGCTTCACAGTCAGTAAAAATCTGCAAGTAGCTCACAATCTATGTTTTAGAAAACAGGAAACCTAGCAGGAGAATTTCCAAATGGTCTGTAAAAACACTGCAGACAGGGAATTTGACAGAAGCAGAGCTTCCCCCCAGAACAGTGTGATTAACTTTTCAGACTGTTCTCAAATCAAAGTTTTCTGAGAATACAGGCTCAGCTGGTCAGAATTATTGTGGCTTCCCTGATTTCAGTGGATATGTCCCAGTTTGCTGTCGATGAAAATGTGACCCAGCAGGATAAGTGTGCACAGCCTTTAAAAATAGAGCCCAAATCATGCACCTCGTTCTGATAACGCTTTATTAGTGTTTCACTGGTGAAACTCAGTGATGCTGCTCTCACTTTACATCAATGGGAACTGAAACAGAATCAAGCCCAGCACCAATAATAATTTGGATTCTGTGTTTGGGCAGAGGTTCTGAAATATGCTCAGAGATAATTGGCCACTGTTTGGTGGTGAGAGGTTCAAAATGAGCCAAAACTGGACCCTTTGTCCTGAAGCATTTCTCACTAATGCATCTCTATTTGCTTGGACTCAGAACAAGATCACAATTACACTCTGTGAAATGATTAGTCCAAAGGACAATTGTCAGCTGATGCTGCTGGTCCTGCTGATGCCACTTGTGATGTCTCTGAGCCTGTTCCATGTCCCTTCCTCTTCTACTGGTGCTGTGGCACGTTGGAATTCTGGGCCTGGGCCACGGTGAATGTGCCATCTGTGCAGCCTCTGGTTTGGCTCCTCTCCTTGATGTTCTTGTGCAGGAAGAGGCAGATAATGGGCAGGGCCTGGTGATGGTCAGTTGAGCCCCTGGAGAAGGTGGTTGGGCCACTGGGTTCGCCTCCGTGGCACAAAGATCTCAGCCCTCACCCTGCCAAGAGGGAGCTCTGAGTGGCTCCTCTCTTGTTCAAAGCAGATGGTTTGCCTCTATTAGTGGAGAAACACGAATTAAAACACGGTCCTTAATGCATTAGAAATGCAAAGAATGAGAAGATCCATAACTATTGGTAAATATTGTGTTTGCTTTTTCTTCTGCAATATCCCCCAAAAATGGCTGTAAGGGACTTGAATCATGGAATTGTTGAGGTTGGAAAAGACCTTTAAGATCATCAAGTTCAACCATAAACCCAGCACCACCACTACATTTACTATTGAAGTCACCTGTAGCATAACCTCTTTCCAAGGGTTCACTCCTGACTCTTCTTTCTTTCTCTTAACACTAAACGTTCACTTCAGTAAACTAAATTCATGTGCCACAGACAGTATTTTATTTGGCAGGTTACCTTCAAACCAGCACTGATCATTCCAAGAGAAGTCCTGTGGCAGGATTTCCAGGCATTGACGTGTATCAAGTGGGTTTTGGAAACTCAGGAGAGAGCTGAAGTGCGTTTATGTGCGAAAACTGTTGTAGCACCAGAATCGTGGGCACTGCAGACCAACTCACCCCCGTGGAATAAAAATTAGAGATTAAAAAATAGAGATACAAAGATTGAAAGCAACAAGAGAATGATAAAAATCATAAGATTGATGGTTTTCAAACTGGTATCAGGGAATTCACACACACTATTCATTTATTAACAATATCAACTTGTGGCTTTACAGCCAGCTGTTCTTATGATGTCAGCATGGAGCTTCCCCCCCCTTTGGTTTAGTTTACATGTAAGGCAAAAAAAGCTTTTTTTTTTTTTTTTTTTTTTTTGCTTTCTTACAAATTGTACAATTCAAAGGTCAATAGTGGGATCATGTATCACGAGTCACTTGCCCTGCCACCTAATGCTTGAGGGCACATGTTTTAATGTGACCTGTCAGCCCCTTCTTAACAGATTCTGTACTTCCTTGTAATGGATTAGTACTTTCATTTTTAGATTTAGCTTTCAACCCCCCATAACAGTGGGAAATTGATTGCCAGCTCAGCGGTTCCTGAATGGAACCAGCTTGCTGGGCATGAGTTACAGCCACAGAAATCGTAGCGAGAAGCCCGGATGGGACGTGATAAAGGGGAGATATTTTGTCCCTGGACGTACCTGCTTTTCATTAGGATGGTCTAAAGGACAAGCTGAATTTTCAGGCTGAAGAAAAGCTCAGCTGGGTGGCTGGATTTGCACTCGTTTGCAGTGAGGCACCAGGAGAGGCAGTCACTGTTTGCTTCCCTTTGTGCTGAGAGGCAAAGAGTGAGTGTCACACAGAGCTCGAGGCACAGCCATCCCTTGTGGTGTGATGTCAGGATCAAAACTCCATGGACATTCCAGAGGCCAGGATACTTCTGCCCATGCTTGCTTTGATAATTGCTCCAGGTGAGGAGAACAGGGGAGCCCTTTGCCAATGACCTTGGTGTGTCTGCTCGTGTTGGGTTGGGAAAGGACGGGTTATTTACTAATTGCTACCAGGGGATCTTAGTTAAAATGGAAAAATTACCCCTCTGGGCTAAACGGTGTTGGAACTTATTAGTAAAATCATCCCTCAGTGGTAAATAAAAATATTACATTCATCTACAACTCAAACTAGTGCATCAGTTCTTCTTACAAATAGTGAAGGAATGAGGATTGTGAGTCCATGTAACTAACATTAGTTAATCATGTTCCAATGATATTGAACCAGAATTATCAAATTCTTAAGTAGTTAATTTATCATTTTCATTTATATATTCCAGTTGCTCTTAGGAATAACTATTTTTTTGTAGTTCTGACAACCCCCCTTTGCTCTCGAAATCAAAACTGAGGTATTCAGTGACAGCCCAGGAACTGGAACATTCCACTCATGTGGTTATATCTGCAGTGATTATCTGACACAACCAAAACAAAGTCACTATAAAATAATATTGTCAGATGTTTCTCCTAAAATTGTCTCAAAATGGCAATAGTTCTACAGAGCATAAATAGCTTCAGATTATCTCACCCTTTCTAGTGGGAGTTGATGTCACCATGCAGAGAGTTTTGTACAGATGTCTGTCTTAACTTACTATTTTTAAATGTTGCCTCACTATTAAATCTGTCTTTATGTCTTTTTCCAATCTTTGTTATTTGCTATTCATATTCAGTTTTCTGCCACTTCATCTGCACAAAAGAACTGTTCAAAATAAACATGCTAAATTAATTCTGTTCGTGGAACTCAGAAAATTATCTAAAAGGTGTTTTCAGGAATCTTTTTAGAATCTTTTCTTGATAGAACTTTTTTTTTTTTTTTTTTTTTTTTTTTTTTTTTTTTTTTTTTTTTTTTTTTTTTTTTTTTTTTTTTTTTTTTTTAATAATCTTGTGCGTTTTAACCCACTTCAAAGCTTCTGCTTTAGAAATTATCTGAATAACAGCTCTTAGCTGGCATCCTCCCTGAAGTGTAGAGTCCTTGAGCTGTTGGCTGCTTTAGTTGTTAACACACTGTTGTAAGAAAATAGGTTTAATCTTTTGAGTAGACCTTTCTTGTTTTAGGTGTTACACAAAACACAATCATAAATACAAATATAATTGTATCTTGCCTACAGCCTTCCCAGGGAAGGCAATGCTGCAGCAGATCTGAGAAAACCTACCAGAAAGATGGACGTAAAATGTCTTATTTAGCTCAGGTTGTCAGCTGGGATAACAAGGCCCAGCCCTGTTTGTTTACCTTCTACCAGGTTTTTCTTGGAATATTTGCAATGTTCAGGCATAAAAGGGTAGAAAGCTTAAAAGGGTGTACAAAAATATCATGTTTCCCTTGCATTGCAACCCTTAAACCAGGGAAGCTGTGGCTGCCCCATCCCAGGAAGAGTCCAAGGCCAGGTTGAACAAGATGAACAAGATGATCTTTAAGGTCCCTTCCAACTCAAACCTCAGGATTCCCTATATTTTTTTTTTTTTTTTTTTTTGGTAAGACAGCAAATCACCTGTTTTCAAAATAAAATTACATTTGTGGAAGCCAGTTAAACGACAAGAAGAGATTTTTTTTTGTGTTCTGAGAGGCAAAACAATCGTATTGCGGGGAAGAAAATAGAGATGTTAGAGATGGTCCCGTTCCGCTGAAATGAAAAGACTCTTGGCTAAGTTTACAAAGGGGAACATTCCCTCATAAAAGAGCTGCTTGTGCCCAAACCATCCACTGCTGCTTGGCTTCAAGCTCTGTTTTATCATTTCTGCTCTGCTTTCTGCTCTCCCTTTGTACTGTCAGCTCATCCTCCTCCACCAGCTGACTGCAGGGCTCGGGGAACTTGTTAGCAACATAAAATCCTGGACAAACTGTCAGCAAGAAAACATTATTTGTTTATTTAGTCGTGATAAAACTAGTCCAGCAGTACCACAGTTGGGCAAATTTTAAAGCCCTTCACCCTCTGTAGGTTGTAGTGGCTGGATCTCTCTTGCCTTTCCTTGACTGTATCTTTGACAAGTTTGGAAATGAAAGATGATCAAACACGTGTTCTTGATTGCAGATGGTCAAAATGAGTTTCTGGTTAGGGTTTAGGGTTAGGGGGGAATTTTGCTGCTCTGACTTTGTCCTAGAAGCAACTATTCACTTCTGACTTTGCTGAAGGAACTGAGGTTGCACAGAACTGGGGATGGTTCAACTGGAGCTCGTCCCTGTATTGATGAAGCCCAGTATTGCTGTAATTCAGCAACCCCAGCTCAGCAGTGAGAAACGCTCTCTGCTCAGTGGACTTGCTTTCCAGGTCACTTCAGTGAGTGACTCAGACTATGTGTTTTTAAGAACTATTGTTAATATCTCATGTTTGTTTTGCCTCTGGGTAAAACACAACTTTCCGAATCCCAGGTCCCTGCAAGGAAATTGGAGAGAACTGTTTTTTCTGGAGTGCCATAGGTCATTTGTTCTCCCCAGATAGGTCTATTCAGCAACTTGTAGTCCTTAACTATCAATTCTTTAAGAGCAGATGTAGCAAAACTATTCTCTTGTGTCCTTAGCATAAGAACCATAAGGCACAATACAATAAAAGGGAGTCATAAGACAATACAGAGAGTCACAAGATATAAGAGTATAGGTAGTTCATAAAAGCACAATGGAATTCATAAATCATGTTTAGACAAGTTCCCCCAATTCATCACACAGCCAAACACTGCTAAATGAGATTTTTATATTGGCTTGGGGGACTGAAGTAGCTTCAAAGAAGGTGGTGTGTTCTTCTGTCACTGCTGACCTGAATCCTTATTAATAATGAATCCTGCCCAAAGTCCTTGATGACTGGGAAGTTGTTGTTGCTTTCCTTAGAAATAAACACTGATTTCAACCAAATTGGGTGTTTTCCTATGATGCTCATTGAGGGCACAGTCTGAGTTTGGAGAGGCTGTGTTTGTTTGTATTAGAGTTAACTCAGGATTACCCCTAATGCAAACTGAGGGAAGTAGGAATTGCAAGCAATGAAATTATCCAAAATCATTTACATCTCTCTTTAGAGTGGTAGGCAAGTCATTTGGCATGCAGGAGGAAAGGTTATCCCAAAGGACCAATAATTTCTTTCAAGTATAGCCATCCAAGAGAGAGAGAACAGGGAAAATCCAAGTGTCTCATCCCTGGGGTTGGTTACCTGTGGCACAGAGGGTGGCACAGTCTTTCTGTGGAACTGGGAAAGGAAACAGGGCACCTGGAAAGGTGTTAAAGAAACCCCCCCCAATCCATCCAACCAAACTGTATCTCAAAATGGGAGCGAGCCTGAATCACAATTAGAATTTCTTATGCCCCTGACAGCAACAGCCACAGCTCAGTGCAAGGCAGAATGAAGTGGAAATATGGAGAAAGTGCAGCAGTGCCCTTAGAATCCATTTGGCCAAAGAACTGGAGCTGCTTCTTTAGGATGAGGCAGAAAAGGAAGAGCCTGGGCAGAGGAGATGGAGAAAATGCAGTTTGCAGAGCTCTGTGGTAGAAGTAAAAGCAAGACAGTCCCCTCCTTTAGCTGGGCTTGCCTCCTTGCAGATCAGTTCCTTCAATTAACTCAGAAACCAAACAATTATTGAATGTGCTTTGAGATGCTTTTGGAGCAGGGCTGTACCTGGGCTGTCTTGGCCCCATTACCAAGGTAAAGGTGATGCTCTCCTGCCCTGAGCTGGGTAATCCACTCTGGGCTCTGATCTCCCTCATATAATGACGTGGCTCGTGATGAGGAAGTGTTTTCCTCAAGGAAACTTGAAATCCTGGCTTTAAGTTATGATTCCTTAAGAACAGTGGGTACAGAATGTGCAGTTAAACTGAAGACATGATATAGGGAAAATGTTGCTTCTTTTTTTTTTTTCCCTCAAGAAGCAAAATTAACTACCAAGTGCCATCATTTTAAGACTATAAAACAGGGTAACCTATAAAAGATTTATTGGGACTCTAACTCTTCTTTTGGATATCTCAGTGAAAGAAATAAACATAAAACTAAAATCAGATGCTTTAGGATTTATGAAGTTGATTCATTTTTTTTTTTTTCCTAGTGCCTGTTTTAACAGCCTATTAACATCTTCCCCACAGCAAATATAGAACAAAATTGATATTACAGAATGGAGCTGGGATGGGTCCCATGAGTGTACTTAAATATCCCGTAAACATCTAGAGCTATTCATCTGTATTATGGACTGTGTGGATAAAGTACATCTCTATAAATTCTGCTAAAAGCAAATTCTTCCCAGTTCCTTCTGCAGAATAAAAATTAAAGGGCTGATTCTGCGAAGGGTTGAGTGCTCCTGCTAAATTCCCAGCTCCCTTGTAAAAGGATGGTTCTTGCTCAGTGCTTTCAGGGCTGCTCACAAAAGACTAATTTTCTGCCTGGCAAGTGAAGGCAGCCGAAATCAGTTGTCACTGCGCTAAAAGTCTGTTACAGATGATTTGTGTCGTGTTAATTCCTTAAGTGTCAGACATGAGCGCGTCTAATTCATTGCAAAAAGTGGAAAGGCCATTAAATGTTCCTAATAAAAGGAACATGAAAACTGTTGTGCCCGACGTTGCCTCGCCATTTATCTGCATCCTGCCAGCTCCCTGGGATAACGCTGTGGGCTTACCATGGGAGATGAGGTTTTAATTGGGCGCGTTGCTTTCGCGCCTCGGCCCTCAGAAAGTAAACTTTTTAATTAGGTAACCCAGAACTTCGAAAACAGTGGCTTTTCTTTTTTTTTTTTTCCCCTTTTTAGTTCTTGCTTGAATTTCAAAGAGATTAACTTGGTAGTGGGGACAATGTGTTAAAATAATGCAGAGTTCTTGTTTGCATCATCAGAGGATGAGTCAGCCCCCGCCTCGGCCGCTCTCCTTTGCCTCCTCTGCTTGTTCTGGTGCGTTTTCCTGATCTAAAGAGAAAACAATCAGAGAACAGCAAAGCTGTTTGGAATAGAAATAGCTCTGCTGCATCCAAAGTGGCACATTCAAGTGTTTGTAGACGGGGATTTGCACGAAGGATTTTAGCCTTGGCTCAGCTAATTTTGCCGTTTCAAAAGGGTGTCTTGATTTCAGCACAGTTAAGGCAGGACAACTTTTGGACATGTGTGTTGTGATGTCTCTGTTCCATTTTATAATTAAAACTAAAACTACATGACTGTAAGTTTGTGAAATAAAGCAGAAAAACTCCAGGCCCTTCTCTGAAAGTAAATTCTGAATGGAAATCTTCCCCTGTAGCCAAACTAATTCTATTAATTCCCTCAACTGTTTTCCTGTAATACACTGTTTAATCTCAGCGTGGCCTTCCACTGAATCACTTGCAGTTCATCTCTGATCCACTGAACATAACAGAGTGAATTTTGAAACAGCATTAATTTGATTTGACAGAGTAAATTAGTGATTCAGTTGGTACCAAAGTCTATAAAGTACCCAATGAGGTGATTTTTTTTTTTCTGTGTAGAATAAGTGTAACTATTCTTGCATCTCAAACAGCGAGAGAAAGACACTACTACTTAAATAGAAATTGATTTATTCACTTAGGGCAAAGATTGGAGACTAAAAGCTCCATATTCGAGAACAAATTGAGATTTATTCCGGGTTTTGAAGTGAAAACACGTGGTATTTAAAACTTGGGGACTTCAGGGAAGTGTTTCTAATGAATAGGTGCAAGAGTAGAGTAAGGAATGCATGGAGTGGGGAAGGGCTTCAGGCCATGGGTGTCTGTCAGCAGCTGTATCCCTGATGTTCAGCCAACTATGAAAAGGTCAAGCGAACCAGAGAAACAAAAGCTGCAGCTGCTTGTTGTCTCATTCTTTTTGATTTTTAAGCAATGCCAGAGTAGTAGAGAAAGTTGAGTAGTGAGACTTGAATGGCAGCTCTTCACCTGCTCAGGGCTCTCCTTAAATCAAGAACCCAGAGTGGTCATGGAATGACCCGTGGGGGCCACTGAACAAGCTTTCAGGTACATTTCTGCAAAGTTACTAAAAAATCTTCATAGGAGATTTTATTAATTTAGTTTAAATCACAGGATTATTTAATTAAGGCTTGGATTAAGCATGGCACTTTGGAAAATTACGGCCTTGAAGGACTTTCATGAAACTACTCAACAAGCAACAGTTCCAACCAACCAGGTCTAGCAAAACACTTCCCTAGGTATTGGTGCCACAAGTTTTTCTGCCTGCAGCTGAGGCTTCAGCTGCACCTGTCCTATTTTCCATATGCAAATGTTCGTGCCATTGCCTCAGAGTTATGTTATTTTTCATACTCTAAAAATACTGTGATGTCTCAGTATATTCGCTGCGGCACAAAACACCCCAAATTAAAATGGCAGCAAAATGGAGATATTAGTTCAGATTTGACTGTTCTTAGTGCTCCAGAAACCAGAATAAGTGAAACTTCAACTGATAAACACTACATGTGTTTGGACTGAATTTCCTCTATTCAAAATATTCAGGCATTTTGTTTTGGCTGTGATCACATTCACACACCAGGTGCTCTCTGGTTATGATAAGATACTTCAGACTCCTCACAGAATCACAGGATCATTCAAGTTGGAAAAGGTCTCTGAGATTGAGTCCAACCACCAACCCAACATCACCATGTTCCCCACTAAATTAAGTCCCAGGTGCCACGAGCACATCCCTTTTGGATGCTTTCAGGGATGGTGACTTCCCCAGCTGGCCTCTTCCAGTGCCTGACCACCTTTTCAGTGAAGAAATGCTTCCTCATATCCAATCTAGGAAAAACTCCCTCACTGAAAGGGTGGTCAGGCATTTGACACTTGGAGCTCCCCCTGAGCTTTGGCAGGAAGGGTGGGCAAGCCCAGGCGAGGTCGTTCTCAGGAGGTTTTGCCCAGTTTGACAGACGTAGAAACTTCAGAGAGTGATCTTAACTTTATATCAACCAACTTCATGTCATAAACTTTATATCCACCACTCCTGCTCTACAGCAAACACCGAGTCAGTTCCAAACCACTTGTGTTTGCCCTTCACTGCTTCCCTTGGCTCATTTCTCAAAAGCCTGGGGAGATCTCACTGTATAACATCGACTTGGAGCAGAGTGGCATTAAATGGCATTAATATCACACTTCACAGCCTGCACTGGCCATTCCACATTTCCCTTAAACAATAGCGCTTCTGTAATTTCAGATTACAGAGTGGTACCCAAAAATAGGTTTGCTGCCAGGCAAACTAATCTGTTTGCAACATGGACTGCAATCAGTCTACCAGGGAAGGGCAGATGAATTGCAGCAGATGGCTCTGAGCGAGGTCCTCGTTTCACCCCCACGATTGCAAAACGCGGTTGTGTAACCACTTCAAGGTCACCAAATGAGTTTTACTCCTAAAAGGTAATGAAGGATTTGCTCCTTCCACCCCACCACATTATTTACAGGAGCTGCTGCTGAAGCAGCCCTCGGTGATTTGAGGCTGGAGGGGGAGGCAGAGGGGGATTTAAGCCTTGGGAAGGCAAACGTCCAGAGGGATTAATCCTTCATAACCATCATTTCTGTTATCCCTAATCTCCCACTTTCTCTCTCAAAGCAAGGTCTATGGCAGGGCTGTGGGGATTCCAGGTGTTGCGCTGGCTTGTCCTTGTTCCAAAGACCTTGACATCTCCAGTTTGCGCTCTTGGGGCCAACAGGACACTGAGAGAAAGTGTTTACTGGCTCACTTTGAAAATACTCAGGGACAAAACTGCTACAGCAGCCAGGGCTGTATCAGAAATGTAGTGGAGGGAAGTCACAAATGGTGAAAATAATGATTTTACTTGTATTTGGAGGAGAAAGGGCCTGACCAAATTCCATTTTATTGGCAGAAAAAAGTTTTTATTTAAATATTCTGCCTTGGAATTATAAATCCTACAAGCACATTGCTGTGTTCTAGAAAAAATATCAGGAAAAATTTCTTCACTGAAGGGGTGGACAAGCACTGGAAAAGGTGCCCAGGGAAGTGGTAGAGCCACCTGGAAGCGTTCCAAAAACACGTAGATGTGGCACTTCACGATATGGTTTAGTGGGAATGGGGTCTTTGGTCAAAGGTTGGATTTGATCTTGTAGGTCTTTCCCAACCTGAATGATTCTGTGATGTTAAACATGATTTAAAGTTTTTTTTTAGGCCAGAGTGACACTGAGCAGCCTGGGCAGTAGAAGCAGATATTTAGTTGATTATTTTCCATGAATCTCAGCTGAAATGTGACTTTATACAAGCAAGCAGAGATGGGCCATAACACCATGTCCCAAGCTCTGCTGTCCAAAGGTTGGTCTGTAGCCTCTACCAGCTCTTTTTGGGTTACCTCCCCTGTTTTAAGAAGACAATTAAAGGTGGTGGTTGCATGATGAAAAATGCAAACTTTTGCTCAGTTCAATTAGAGATCCAGGGGAAATCTCGGGGCTGATTAATGAGAATATTTGAGTAGTCAGATGAAACTTGCAATAATTTTCAAGGGTGTTTTACCTTGGCAAAATAAGACCTGAAAATGTAGCTGTGAGGAGAGTTGCCATTCATCTGCCTAAAAAGTGAGATGATATTTTCCTTGCACAGTGAGATGACCTCACTTCACTGACCTGCCATAATCCCTCGTGTCAGCCATCACCGTGCCCATCACTTTGTCAGGCATCAGATTTTTCTGAGGAGATGACTGTCCATCTTCTTCCTGAGCTATCAGACAACTTACCCTTTGGAATGACAGTTCTACATTTGGGTTTTTTCATAAGACTCCAATTCCAGAAGAGACTTGGGGCAAAACCCACAATTAATCTGGTCCTCAGAGCAACTCTTCTGTGTCAGTCACCTCCTGGTGCAAAAACTTCCCTCTTGGCCCAACATTTCAAAGGAAACAGCTTAGAAAAAGGCATAGAAGCAACACAGACTTATATTTTCCGCTCAAAGTCATCATATTTTACTTTCATTAAATTGCTGAAGGTTCCTGGCCAGGTGCTACTTTTGTTCCTTTTTTAAAGTAGCCCCAACATCCCACTGTGTGTGTGGTTTATTTGGGTTTTTTGTTTGTTTTCCTCAACTAAGTCACTAAGAAGGAGTTTAGCAAGCCAAATTAAAAAGTTTTGTCATCTCATGAGTTGAATTTCTCCTGAATTTCAGCTGCATTTCTCCTTGCTGAACTGAGCTTTCTAATTTAATTTATCTACATGTTGTTAAAAAAGTACTCCAAGTGTTTAGGCTGGAATACTCCTGGAGCAAGCAAGTCCCCTTTTACAAGGACAAGGAGAACAGAGAGCTATAATCTGTAAATGCACATGCTCTGGGTCTTATCTCTGCTATGGGAAATTGGCCAAAGAATCAGGTGAAAAAATTAATTTCCTCCAATATTTCTTTGGGAACGGGGGCAGCTCTCTGAGTATCCATAAAGAAAAAAGGAGACAAGAAGTGCTCCTGGAGTGGGTCCAAAGTTCTTGGATTGTTTATTTACACCCTATATTAAGGTGCTTTCCCATGAAGAGCTCTCAGCTCGGCTGAAACCTCTCTAATTAATTCCTTCCACCCTTAGTACACAAACGTGAAGCTCAAGCACCGGGAAGGAAAGACATTTAGAGATTTTATGGGAAAGGCAGGAGTCTCCAGCAGGCTGCTGCTGACTCCCTGTGCCCCTGTTTGGGGGACAAAGGGTGGTCAAACCCTCCAAGTTTCAAATGGTTAAATGACAGGACTAAATAACCCATGGCTCTGAACTGGAATTTCTGCCTATGAAAGCAGCCAAACTCTTGTCAGTGAAGCTCCCCAAATTTTAAGACACCCTGTTTTCATTCTGTCATGACATATTATTAGTAATAATACTTTTTTTTTCTCCCTACAACACTTATCAAGGGTGATCCTGATCTTTCTTTTGGCCCCAGGCCACATTACAAGGATATAATAAGGCTTTTAGGCTCAGAAATGTAATTTGTGGAGCCTTTTGTGAAGCTTGCAAAGTGCTGTGGGGCAACTGCATGATCAGCATCGTATAAATGTTAGTCATTAAAAAAAATAATCATAATAATGCTGGCCAGCACAATAACAATTAGCCTGTTCCCTGGCTCTCTGAACACTGTGGTACCTACAGACAACTCATCTGCAACAAGCTGGGGAGGGTCCAACGACTGAGGCTTTGTATAAGCAACACAACTGATCAATAATGTGAACAGAAGCAATCACTTCCATTGACTCCAGCAGGTAATTTGTGTTCATCTTGCAGAGCTGCTGCACAGGAACACAGGGAGCAGCAAGCAGATAAAAGTGGCAGCACATCAATGCTTGCTGGTGGTTGGGGCCAATTACTGGAATTAAAATAACCTTTTTCAGAGTGCAGCAAGATTAGCTGTTGACCCTGCTGGCCTAATGCAGTTACTATTATACTTATTGTCATCAGTCCCTTCTCCTGCCTTCGCTGGTGATTCTCTTGTGAGTGAATCACAAGCTCTTGGACATATTATTTCTGCTGCAGCCACGTTCTGTGGGTTTGAAAAGTGCCAAAAACTTTGTAAACAGAGCTGGAGGATGGTCGTGCACAAAGCAGAGGGATCAGTTCAAGATGTAGTAGACTGTGAGACTGTTCATTGGGAAGATACAGTGAATTTGGGAGTATACAAACTTGAATAATCTCTCTGTTAATTTCTTTTACTGTTTATAAGTTTTCTCTATTAGCAATACTTCTTTTTTTCTTCTCCATGTCTAATGATGTGCATGCAACTGTTGAAAGGTAACACAAAACACTGGTAAACCTGCAGAACCAGGGGTAATCCATGTTTTATCTGGAGTCTGTAATGGGGAATTAATGTCAGTGAGACCCCTCAGAGACTTCCTGGGAATCAGGGCTCAGCCTAGTTGAATTAAGCCTCCCAGTAGTGTCCATAGCTTGGAAATTTTCTCTGTACTATCCATTATTATTCTTAATTTGCAGGAGACTGTCCACAGCCTTTTGTCCAAGGTGTGCATCAGACCTGGCACAGGGTCCCAGTATTGTCACCAGAGCTGCAGGCACAGCCAGAGAGCAGTGGTAATCCCCAAAACCCTCCGAATTTCCAGAGCTGGCTGACTCAGTGATGTGTTTGTTATACAGTGCCAGTGAGGATGAAGTACCTGCACTGCCTTCATGCAGGAAACACAATGTGTATTCTCATGCCTGACTGCAAACAACGTGTTCTGTAGCTGAACTGAACTAACTCTTTCAATCAGATTTCCACAACCACTGCCCAGAAACTGGAGGACTCTTTGCCTGGTGCAGCTTGTTGCGTGGAAACAGAGCTCATCCCATGAGACCTGGCAAGGGTGAAGAGCAGGTGTGACCACTCCAAACCTTCTGAAATCCTCTGTGCACCTTTCTCTCTCTTCCCTGAACCACAGAGTGTCTGTTTTCAGTGGCCTTGCAGAGTCTGTGACTGTGGAAGGTCAAGTGGCAATTCTCAGGTCTCGGGCAGATTCCATAATAGTCTATTTTCCTTTGTGCAAAAAATGTGGAGGGAATAAATTCACGAAGGAAACAGAATATCAAAAGCTCTTCTAGGAATGTATTTTCACCGGTTCATCTCTCAGGAGGTGAGCAATTCCCTCTCCCTTTTACAGAGGTGGAAGACACGGTCTGACTCTACCCCTGTGTCTCTCTTCCCCTAAAAGAATCTGGGAGCACGAGCAGGGGCTGCAAACACCTCCCCAAAGGGAGATCCCGTTGAAACAGCGTGACATAACATTGCAAGAGGAATAAATTCACTATGCAAACCACCCAGCTTTAGGGAAAAACCAGTGACTGTGTCATCAGGCTTGAATGAAATGTCTGGTTTGCTCTTGGGGAACTTCAAGTGGAATGCCACTGACTCTTATTTTTTTTTTTTCTTTCTCCTCTGAGAATTCGTTTCTGCAGAGAGATATTTTCACTGCAGGTGTGTAAAAGCCCTTTTAGAAAAAAAGAAAGCAAACAATGACCTTTTTTTTTTTTTCCCCCTTAATTTGCATATAACTCTTGCTATTTCCAACCTGGTTAAAAAAAAATAACATTTAGTTGAAAAGGGAAGGTGTAATTAATTTTAACACGGAGTTACCGTTGTTATTTGCACAAGAGGCTCCTGCACTTCTACAAAATTTATCCCTGAGTATTATCTCTTGAGCCAGTTTCTCTGAGAAGATGGAATTGGGCTGTTGGGGTTACATTAATGTACATCCACTCTGAGTCAGGGGCTGGCACCACAGGCTGAGATGTTGTGCTTACGTGGACTGTTTGACAGAGCAGTTATTGAAGGGAAATAAAGAAGAACTA
Source organism: Empidonax traillii (assembly GCF_003031625.1). Lineage (NCBI taxonomy): Eukaryota > Metazoa > Chordata > Aves > Passeriformes > Tyrannidae > Empidonax > Empidonax traillii. The sequence continues at coordinate 266,074 of NW_020955613.1, read as the reverse complement.
TTCAGAACAAATAGATGAGATTAAGAATACAAGGTCAAATTCAATGAAATAACTCAAGTCAGGCATAATAAAAAGGGAAGACATTGAGCATAAAATGATTTGAAGGGACAGGATGTTTAAGAGAGGACTGGGTTCGTGCTAAGCAGAAACCCAATAAACCCAATTACTCTGGTTATTGCTGCCTTCACTACTGCTACAGAGGTAGTTCAGTTACTCATTAGTCATTCCTTGCAGGATTATAATCTATCATGACCTCATCTTCTCCTTACTCCTTTGGGAATACAGAAAGGAAAACAAATCTATGAGCTAACCCCCTCCCTGTGTCCCCCTACGACCATTAGAAAAGCTTCCTCATCCTTCAGAAGAACAATCAATATTAAACATCTTTTACTTTGCCAATGATTGATTCTGTCTCATTTCCCATTAGTCATAAAAAAAAAAAGAGGGACATTTAGGCTCGATTTTATTTGTTTATTTATTTATTAAGGGATGACAGAGGCAGGGCTGCCTGAAAAATTCATGGAAAACTTCACTGTTGTTCCTTATACAGCTTTGGCAGTGACTTCGAGGGACAGGACTGCCCCAGGAATGAAAACCTCTCTCCTGTGTCACCCTCCAAAGCCCCCGAACACCCAGCTGTACATAAAGAAGGCAAGAGCTAAAAACTCTTAAGGTAAATGCTTCTTTTTTCACATATCAAAGATTTTTTGCAGTTATTCTGTAGAATTCACAGGCTGAAAGTCTGGGTTAAAAATAACATTTTGGTTAAAAAGACATAGGGAAAAATGTCTTTTTATTCTTTTTTTTTTTTTTTTAAATCAAGTGTCACTTGATGTAGATTTAAACTGGTTCCTGGAATTAGTGGAATTTTCAGATGGTGATTGTGTTGATGCAAAAATCAACCCCACAATCACATGCTAAAAAAAGTCCCTCAATTCTGTTAATCTGATTTGGGAAGTCCTACCTCCTGGACATGCCAGGAACATGGACTTGAAAAGACCCCCTGTGTTACTGAGGGCATCTCTTTGTGCCATTTCAGGAGTTTGGCAGGAGATGTTCAGCTCAGAACATGTCCAGAGTCAGCAGAATCCCCCTCAGTGTTGTTGAGTAATGTCAAAACCTTTAGTAAATGCTGACAAATGCAGCCATAACGTGTCACAGGAAGAGGAAAATGCCACGGTATCAAAATTCCCCTGTATTGGCAGGAATAAAATTCCCATGGAATTCTAAGAAGTAAACTGTACCTTGCTTTTCGAAAGAAAACAAAGGGCTTTGAGAAAAACTCTGCTTTTTTTTTTTTTGTCTTGAGAGGAAAGTCTCTTTCCATCTAAAAGCAGCAATAATAAAGATAATAAAGTAGGATAAGCAGCCTGCTTTTATTGAACCACTTCAGAACTGAGTCCTTAACAACATGTTTCCCCTTATACTGTTATTTCTTCTGACTGTAATAAAGTTAAATCAGAAAGTCTGGAATATTGAGCCCGGGATGTTCAATTAGTTCCACGGAGTGTCCGTGTGAGTTAATGCCATTGGAGGGAAGCAGCTCTTGAGCGCTCCTAGAAGATTTGTGTTCAGTTTTGTTAACTCAGACAGATCCTGGCAGATGTCTGATTAGACTAATTTCAAATTAAATGCCAAGGAAAAGAAGAAAAAAAAAAAAAAAGAGAGAAGTTTGCATTCATTTCAAATGATTGAACAAGAGATGGAAACTTCTGCATGTCTTTGTTTGCTCGGCGTGGATGGTTCTGTAAGAGCCCAGCTTGGCTCCCTCACATCCCCCAGCCATAAACCACTCAGACACCACATCTTCATTGCAAAGACTGCCTTTAAATAAGCAAACACTCCAAGTTAAACAAACCTGTGGTGAATGCAGCGCTATCAAATGATCCTCTGCCATTGTGGGCTCTGCTTATTCTGCAGCAGTCTGAGTTCAGAAGTCCTTCCATCAGTGTTGGAGGAAATAAGTATTTATATCTCCTGTGCTGGATCAAATGGTTGTTCTGTCTAATCCTTTTCTGCAAGATGTTGTTATGAATTGGAGTTGTTTGTGCATTGCTTGGGGTTTTATTCAGCTTTCTGTTGAGCAGGGGTGGGTTTGCACAAGTTCCATCACACAGAGGGTATCAAAGTGAGATGTGGAAAATGCTTTGAGTGCTTCTTTATGCATTTGCCTGTTTCAAGATGAAATGAAAGCATAGGTAGTAATATTCAATATTCAAATGAAACTCTGGGTTATTTTAAAAAATACCTGGAAGGTTTTTTTTGTTTAATCATGATTGTTTTTTAAAAGGCCTTCATATCTGGGAGGGGAGAAAAAAAGTATTTTCAGAAGTTCCTAAGCAATTTAATAAATTATTGTATTGTTAAGTACTAATTTCACAAAAGTGGTTTGTAGGAGGCCGAGCGTCACTGAAAGGTGACATTATTTGGGCCAAGGTCCAGATCACTCCTGTGGCACTTCAGCAGCAATTGGGGTGAGAAGCATTTGGGGTGGAGAACTGTGTGCAGAAAACCTCTTCATGTGTGTGGTGCAAAGAGCGAAGTGGTTCAGGTCTTCCAGCAGGATTCTTATCTGCTCATCTTCAGCATTTCAGCTCTCTGACCCCTTTTGTCCCCTGTGAGCAGAGTTAGGATGGGTACAAAGGTGTTCACCTGCTTGAGTGAGGCCCAAAAATGCATTTAGAGGGGGAGCCAAGGGGACCAGAGTCCCCAAATTGGAACTGAGCAACATGACTTGATTCCTGAATTATAGGGGAGACTGTTCTGGCTTTCCACAGCCCCTCAGACACTGGTGAATTTTGGTCTCTTGAAGCCAAGTAATTCTGGATACTTTGATGTTTGCAGAAAGGCAGGTGCACAGGAAACTAAGGAGAGTTATTACTCCCCATGAAATCTCCAGCTCTTTCTGCTCAGGACTGGAAATTTGATTATTCCCAGCCCATGCTTGCAATTTTTCTGCAGATCCTCTGGTTAATCTTGGCAAAGGACAGAAGTTCTCCTCAGCTGGGACTCATACAACTAGCAGGTGAAGGGGAGGGAAGGTGCTGTCCCACTTAAAAACTTGGAGACATTTGATATTTTCCATGCACTGATATACTTGAAGGAAAATATCTGATATTGTTCCAAGCACCCATATTGCAGCTTGACAATCCTGCTATTTTTAATGTGGTGTCTGACTATCAAGGGTGGACTCAGTAATGCTCTAATGACAGCCCATATGCTTCCAATGCTCTTACTACAGCTGAAAGTTTGGAAGTTTCCTACCAACGGGCCCAAATCTGTTGGTGTTTCACTCAACAGCCAAAACTTCGGAGTTTTATAATTTTTTTTTTTCCCCCCATAGTTCTCTCTGGAACATTCTTCAAGCAGAATTAAATGGTTGCTCCCTGATCTCAATATACTGCAGGAAATATTAAAGAACTACCTGCAGTACCTAAGGCTACAAACATAATGTATGCGATTAAACCTTAGATAATAACTTTTGAAAGTTGCCTTTAATATCCATTGAGTTTCAAATTAAAATGGAATTTTATCCAATATAGTATAGTTTAATATATTAAAAAATTCTGCTGTATTTCTTTGCTGTGACAGATGCACATCTCAGCTCTTATGTTGTACAGGAGCATGATTCTCTGAGAAAGGTTTTTTTGGGAAAAGCAGATGTTTACTCTGATTGTTTCATGGATGCTGGAGGGATTAGGGATGGAGCAGCAGCTCCATATCCAATTTTATCAGCTTCCTGAGAGGGTGCAAAGGGGTGATCACACCCAGTGCTCCCTCCTTTGAACTGCTCTTTGCGTTGTCTCTCCTTTGCTATTTGTTTTCTCCTAAAAAAAAAAAAGGAGAAATAGCTGATTGCAGATTCCTCACGGTGGTGAACAGGATCATTCCACAACAAGAGGATTTGAGGAAAAACGGGAGTGTTGTCGCAGGAAGGACAAATCACTACAAAAGTTGAGCTATTCCACAGCCACCCCTTCCCCTGAGAAGCGAAGCTCTGTTTTGCAAATAACTTCCAAGAGCTGGGAAAGGTCAGGCCTTGTATTTTAAGCAGGTTCATTTCCTTTTGGTTAATTCTGAGCCACGATTGTTGTGGGGCCGGCCTGGGTCAGCTGGTCCAGCAGGTAGGAGCAGGTTCCTGCTTTCCCTGTGCAGCCACCAGAGCAGACCTAATGCCAGGGTTTAACAGGGTGAGCACATTTTTCCATAATGGAGAATAATGGCACAGTTTAAATCCGCTCATACACGTGTTCCCCCCATCAGGCAGGAGCCCATCACGCTCCATGTGAGGCAGCCAATTAGCCTGGCTTTGTTTTAGCGTGGAATGCAGATGGCACCTGCTTGGAAAGGCAGAGTTTATGTCCCAGCTCTGCAAACTTCTCCCACTCTCCATCAGGTTTATGGAGCCTGGAGGAGAGGAGCTGGTGGATTAGGAACAGCTGGCACAGGCTGAATGTGGGGAAGATGGAAGTGATGTTGAGGGAGGGGAAGTGCTGGAAGTACTCAGCCAAAACAGCAGGCTCTGCTCCTCGGAGCTGGGAAGGATTCTGGAGAACTGGATGGCACCAGGTTATCTGAATGTGCTCCAGAATGAGCTTTACCTCTTCTCTCAGGTGGGGTCTCTGCCAGAACCAGCCACAAACTTGTCATCTTCAGCCTTGTCCCTGTTTTGCTGCAGTACCTCCTGCACACCCAGGGCGTGTCTGAGGAGAAACTGAGCCCTTCGATCAGCCTTGTCCCAGTGCTTGGAGGTAATTGTGTCCTGCCCGTGGTGAAGGATGTGTCACAAGCTTTGGAAATCCCTCCCTGGGCACACTGTGGCTGAAACAGAGTAATAAAATGGACAGGGGGCATAAACAGTGAAACACAGTTGATTGCACAGCAGTCTGAGAGAAAACAAGAACCCTGCCACGCTCAGTGCAGGGAGAATCTGCAGGGATGTGTTCGAGGGATCCACGAGCAGATTCCTGCAAGGCAAGGCATCGGATTTGAACTTTGAATGTCTAAATGGAAACAGAGGGTAAATGTTCCTCCAGCTTTCCCCTCTTCTCTTAAAACAAGGCATCAAAACTGGAATGATGCCCCAGGCCCCCAGCAGACACCAGTTGTTGTGCTGTAAGACAACTCATGCCTGTGGAGCGGAGATATATGAGAGCAATAGCAATTATTTTTAATTTGCATTTCAGTGCTCAGGTTATTACATACATAAAAACTTCAATTATAATTTTTAAAAGGCTATTAGGATGTGTCCCAGTGCTCTCCACAAGAGCTGGAACAGCCCTTGCCCCAGACCTGCTGGTGATGCAATTGGCTGGTTGCTGCAGGTGCTGCTTTCATTCCAGAACCAGCAGGAGACAAATTTGGGTGCCATTGGTATTTTGGTATCAGATGTTGATATCATGTATGTTTTACAGAAGAAAACAAGGTGTTGTTACCCGAATGAGGAGATTTGCACCTCTCTGAAGCAGAGTGTTCACCAGCAAGTCAAACGCAGGATGTGACTTACTAGGGTGGCCTCAGCGGAGATAAAGCAGCTTTTCTTGTATTTTATTCCCCAATGTCATTTGTTACCATGTGGTCCCTTTTTTGATATTATAAATACCTCTATCTCCCCTTTCCCTCAGCTGGGATTGGATTGTAATTTGAGATAACTGGATAACAGTAAGACCTTCTTCTTAAAGGCTTAGTGAATCCATACGTGGGTATCTCAGCTTTCCAGCACATCCTCCAGGAGATCTGATGGACAGCAGAGTGGGGGATGATGTTTTCCAGGGCAGGTAGAAAAAACACAGGGAGCAGGGAGGCAGAAAAGTTTTCCAGTGGTTGCTGTGCCATTGAAATCTGATATTCCATAAAATAACAGTGTTTTTAATTAAAATGTGCTTATGCGGTAAAAACAAAACAAAACTACCTTGTGAGTATTCCCATGTTGCTGCAAACACCCCCCTGAATAAGTATCACATCGAATAAACATCAGAAAATTTAATACAGTTAAGATTTTTCATAAGACAAAGCAGGAATAGAGCTTGGTGCTAAAGAAGGTAAAGAAATTTTTCTTTAAAGTAGAGCTGCAAAACTGTCAAACTATCTATATTTAGGAAAAAAAAACCTACTAAAATTTAAGAATATATTAAAAAAAGGGGGAGACTAAGATGGTAATTTAACTTTTTGTTTTATTACCAGCTGAAGGGATTTACATTCTGATTGAAACTCATTTTCTTAATTGACCATTAGATGTTACATTGAGTTGTTTCCATCTTTATCATTGAGTGTTCTTCAGAACTTGGGGCAGGATTGTTTTTGAGTCGGGATTTTTTTGCCCTTTAGTGTAGAATATGGTGTTTATTTGTCATTTAAAAACAGTCAGAAGCAAAGCTGAGATTGCCAAAAAATCTAGGACATATGAAAATTGCACTTAAAATTCACTACCACAGCTGCATCTACCACAGGCAAACCTCCCTGAATTAGTCTCTTTGAACAGTGGAAATGGAAAATGGTTTATTTTTGTGCTGAGAGTAATTATTGGCATGAAAGTTGAACACCATTTTCCTCTATGGAGGTCACGTTGTGGGGTTTGTACTGCAAAAAAAGCAGGGTGGAGACGTGTTAAGTAGGAGTAAACTTAAAACAGGCTGTGCCCTTTAATGAAAAAAACATTCCAGATCACTCCATTAAGTAGCTGAAACCAAAGGAGATCATATTTCTTTAAGATTCAATCTGTTTTTTTACTTCTCTGATTCTTGAAGTAATATAGTGATTTTACATTATTATAAACATGGGCATAAGCTGAAAATACTGTGATTTGGAGTAGTAATAGCTATTTTTATGGTACTTTTAAAATTAATATCTCTTTTTATTAATGGCATGTTTCCCTCTCAGAGGATGTTTGTGTACTCAGAAGTCTGGGACATACCAGTAGAGGGTTATATGTCAATAGAATTCATTAATAAAAATTGTCTTTAATAAGAATTATCTTGTCTGTGTGTACAAATTCAGGCTTTTTGCAGGCATCCACAAACAATCCCCATATGCCTGGAGAGATGCAAACAGTCAATGTGAACAGAACTGCTCAAACCTTTACCACCCAAATCACAAGCCTGAAAATTCTGCATTTTAGCATTTAATGGACTTGGAGCAGATGGGGAAGTTTTTCTAGTTGTGCTGTTTAAGACATCCCTCTGAAATATATATATTTTTTTTTTCCTACAGATAAACAGCAAAATTGGCTTGTGAGAAACCCAAATCAGCACCAGTTCTGTTTATAAATGTACCAGCAAGCCTTAAAGTGAACGCAATCAGAGTTTCCACAGCTGTTTTTCCTGAAGGGCAATAAGAATAGTACACTCTGAGCAAAACTTTCCTACCTGGGAGCTTAAAATATCCTTGCAGGAAAATCTCCTCAGCTGCCACCACATAGTCTGCAGCACCTCTGCCAAAAGAGAAGCATAAAAAGAAAAGATACGAGCACAAAGCAGAGCGTTCCTTGATGAATTCTGGGCCAAATTCAACTTTTTGGAGCTTATTCCATCCACTCCCCAACTGGAGCCCTGACTCTTGGTTCGTGCGGATGGAAAACAGGGATCTTGATCACCTATTTTACCTTTTCACACTCGTTTGCCCCAGTACAGTTTCCCAGATTACCTCCCTCTGCTCAGCTCAATTAAAACCAGCTCAGATTTTTTTTTTTTTGGTTTTTAGGAGATAAGGATTTATTCCATAGCTCCTCTGCAGACTTTTCTCTCTAAAGGATGCTCCTTCTCCAAACATCCATGAGAAAATGACTCAGAAAGTGCTGTGAACGTGCACGTGGTGCATTTGGCACAGGGAATAATCACCTTCTCTCTGTTTGCTCCACAGGAGCAAGCCAACAGTATCCAGGTTTTTTCCAGGAGGTAGATTACCCAGTGTTGTAGTGATTTCCCCATTGCTAATGAATACCCTCAGCACAAAGCAGGGCAATTTTGAGTGCTCTCACCTACCCCCAGGCTGAGCCACTGCGCTCTTCCCTCTTCCAAAAGTGAGGGCACTGGCAGGGAAGTTGGTTTTGCTGGAATTAGACAAGCGCAGGTGGTAACAAGAGCTAATTATAGAACAGTGTGAATGCAAGCATTTTCCATTGATCCTAATCTGTTTGGGAGCAAGCAGCACCTGGGAGGAAACGTTTTTCCCATGAAAATGGAAGTTTTGGGGGGCTCAGCACGTGGTCTTGTCTCGGGGTTCTTTTTTATGTTGAATTTGAGGATAAAAAAGGGGAGATAACAGCTGGATAAGGACTGAAAAAAAAAGAGTGATACCACAGATGAAATCATGCAGGAAAATAATCTAAAATACATCCCTGGAAGTGCTGAAGGCCAGGTTGGACAGGGCTTGGAGCAACCTGGGCTAGTGGAAAATGTCCCTGCCCTGGGACAGGGGGTTGGAATGACATGATCTTTAAGGTCCCTTCCAACACAATCCATTCTGGGACTGTATGAAATTTTGCTTCCAAAGAAGAATGCTGTGAACTTCTGGCTTTCTGTGTTTCATGTTCAGGGGTTGCAGCTCCCCAGTGCTCCAAGGCCTTGTTGAAATGATTTGCGTTAACAGCAGTAAAAAAAATAATTGCACGTGCGTAAATTTGTTAAACGAGAGCTAAAGGTGAACAGAAAGCAGGAGCTGGGTCTCAGGGCAGGTAACAGGAGTGTGGTTGTACCTTTGAAAATGAAAAATGCTTGTTTAGGAGAAGCTCCTCTGCCAGTGCTGGCTGTAAATGTCCCGTGGTGCTGCTTCAACAAGTCACGTTTACTGGAGTGTCCCCTCCTGGATTTGCCGTGTGCAGCACCCAGTGTTTTATGGTTACCAGCTCTGCCTTGGCAAGGGCTGTATTTTCAGTATATAAAGTGTTCTGGGAGGTCTCTATTTCAGCAGCTGATCAAATGGGTGTCACCAGGAGCCCCTGTAGGCTCGGGGTTAGCGCTGGTTGGAGACAGTGGCCAACTCAGCCCCTATTTCATCAGCTTTAGCACATTTTGTCTCAGTCCTGGTCGCTCCATCTGCTTGCAGATCTCAATCCACCCTTTCTGTGCCTTCTGACAAAATAATGTGAAGCTCCATTAGAACATAAAAATCCAGGGAAAGGCGAGCAGTGGGATCCTGGCTGTGGGTTCATGCACAGGACACAAAGTCCCTGTGGTGCATCAGTGCAGGGAACGCTGAGCACAGTGGGCTCCTTGGTTCTGTCACCTGGCAACGTGAGGCTGCCTCGCTTTTGGGGGAAGGTGCTGACAGTTTTCATAGGATAATTGGCTGATGTCTGCTTTACCAGAACATATTAATGATGGAAAATTTAATTTTTTTTTTTTTATTATTTCTTTGCTAGGGGAAGGAGGTAAAGGATGGCTTCAGTTCCCTCAGTCTGGGATATAAATTTGCTTTTGACTTTAAGAGAAGAAGCATTTTGGGGTGCAGAGGTAGAAATTCAAAATTAGACCTTTTAAACCCTTTTATCATAGAAATTTACTTTTTCTTTTAATGCACCATTATGCTTAATGACTGTTTTTAAAAAATATCCCCCTATTAGCACCTGTTTCTCATGCTGGAAGGAGGAGTGTTACCACCTGAATGGGAGCATAAAAACACAGGTACGAGATAGCTCTTCCTCCTGTTTGAAGGGATTGATCATCAAAAGTCTTCCCTGCATAAGGCATCCCACTGTTTTCCAAAACACTCTTTGAAAAAGCTGTTTAAACCCACGGTGTTTTTAACTTTGACGTGTTTGGGGGTTGTGTCATGTCCATCAGGGAGATGGAGCAAACTCTTAATGGGATTAAGTTTATTACCATAACTCAAAATGCATTAGAATCGTGGAGTCATTAAGGTTGGGAAAGACCTCCAAGATCATTAAGTCCAACCTTCAGGCAAACACCATCATTCCCACGTAGAGATCAGGAGCACAATGGGTGACAGCAGATTTGTTGTTACCTCTTCCAAACTGTCCCGTTTTGAACTGCACAGAGCAAGGACAGAGGGGACCAGCACTTCAAAATCCCTGCCTGTGATCAGCCTCATCCTGCAGGTACCTCACAGTGTATTCAGTGATATTTATGTGACTGGACTGGGATCTTTATGTGTGTATTTGTACAGCTCAGCCCATTGACTCGGGACAGGTGGACACCCCTGGAGAGGACAGGACACCACCCACCCAAAGGAAGATGTCAATACTTATTAAGGAGGGAGCCTTTTTCCATTTTCCTGAAAACTGTAAGTTAGTTTTTTTATCAAGATCTGAAATTTTCTTTCCCTGGAAGGTGTGGGAGAGCTCTTTGTAGTTCCAGTGGCTGCAGCCCTTTGGAAAGCCAATTCCAGTATCACTCTGCCCTTGCAGGATCACGGCATCTCCTCAAATTGGATCGTTCTCCCATTTCCACAGTGAAAGGATGCCTTAAAACTGGTTTCCCAAATGAACTCGATGTTGTTGTTTCTAAAAGGCTGAGACTGGGAAACATCCAGACTGATGCAGTTTAAAATGGGGTAAAATAAATGTTGTTTAATGGTGGCACATTGTGAGGTCAGGACCCTCAGAGATCACAGATCAAGAAGTTGGGGGGTGCCCTCCTTGCATCCTCAGAGCCAAATGTGCAGTAATAAATATTAAATGATGTTTCTAGCTAGAAGATGATCTGTATGCCACAGCTGTATTTCATGCATTCCAGGCAGAGAAGTGAATTAGCATCCCATGGAGATATTTTATTTATGCTTTCTTCTTTCCAAAGTTGAGAAACACAGAGCTGAAACTCAGAAACACAGAACTTCTCGTAGTTAATACAGGTTTTAATGTCATTTTGCTAGAATTTAATAATTTAGGATGAAAATAGAAAACAAATAGTCCTTGAACTTATCATGGATTGGGACTGAAAATCTGCAGGGTTTTTTAACATCCATTGAAGACCAGACAATTAGAAATGCCAGGAGAAATAAAATCCTTGGATGGCAGCAGGTACAAGGGAAGGGGGTTCTTGGAGGAAGGAGAAATGACAGCTGGAGTTTCTAAATCCCTTGCTTGGAGGGAGAGGCTCTCCCTGGCTGTGGTTGTAGCCGTGGTGGGCTGGATGAGAGTTCTTGTTCTCCTTCTTAGGACCCCAGATTTGGAGACCCCAGATTTGGAGACTCACAGAACCATCTCTTTAATACTGCAGTTCTCTTGCAGAGTTCACCACAGAGGACCTTTGTGCCTTCAGCTTCCATGGGCTAATGCAGAGCTTTTCCTTGGCTGCAGTGAAAAGGCAAGGCTGGAGCTCAGCTGGCCTCCCATTGTTTGCAGGTGGCTTGTTTTCCAGTATCTCATTGGAACTGGAGCCTGCACACATCTGCCCACTGTGTCCTGATGCAAATTTCCCTTTCCAATGGAGCTCTTTGGATTCCCAGTCCAAGGTGTACAAGTTGCTGGGAGGCTGGGCCAGCACTGATGGCACTGAATGGAGATTACTTGGAAACTGTTGAGCCCCTGGTCATCTGGAATCCATTTCACTGCTGCCAGGGAAAGGGAGAACAAAGTGCTCCAATTAACTGCTGCTCATTTGCAACCCTGTCAGTTAATTAGCTGAAGACCCACCAGATGGGGAAGGATTTATCACGCAGCTTTCAGGGGCCCAGGCACTGCTTGCTGCCCAGTTTTTCAAGCACTTGGGATTTTTAATTTTTCCCTTTTTCCAGCAGGCTGAATACAGGATGGGAAGGTGGACTCCCAATTCTTTGTTCCTTTATGAGAAGGCTGAGGTGCTCCTTAGGCTTCAGTTTCCAGCACACTGATTGGAACCCAGGTGATTTTGTCACCTCAAACTGCCTCCCATCAAAGATCCAGCTCTGCTCTGTATCTTGATGGATGTGAAGTGGGAATGAAGTCAGGCCTTCAGGTACCTTTGCTGTGGAATTTATGTCTCCCAGGCAGCAGCTGCCCACTGCCCTGGTGATCTTGGAACCAAAGGAACAGAGGCAAGGAGACAGGTCCTTCCTTCCATAGGGCTTTCCAGGGAATCTCTGTCACACAGGTGAGCAGGGTGTGGAGCTGCCCAGCAGCACCAGGGAGGGATTTGGGGATTGCAGATTAAGCCTTGAATAAGGAGCTGGAAATCTAAGCCTCCTCTTTCCTACTCCAGCATGGCAACAAGAATCTTGGAGAAATCTTATCTTGGACTGTGAGTGCACACAGTCCATGTCATAATCTGGCATTATGATTATACGTGAATCAAACGGCCACCTTTGGCACTGTCACCGCTCTCATCTGCACATTTTCCTCCAGTCCCTGAATTTTTCAGAGAACTCTGTCTGCTGCAACCAGAGCTGGTGCCCTGCTTCCCCAGACACTTGCCTTTGCATCCCTGAGCTCAGGCTCCTCCACGATTTCTGGCTTCCTTTGACATTTCTTTTATTGCTCTCTCTCGTGCACCAGCTCGCACGAACACATGTTAGAACAGCAACATCTTTTTGTAGCACTGGATTTAATTAGTCTGCACCTTCCCCTGGGATGGCTGTTTGCTCTAAAGCTTTCTGCAGGTGCCTGCTTTGTGCTCTGTGACTCACCACGTTACCTGCAGGTGATACAATGCAGGAGCTCCTGGTGGTTGTTGCTGTTTGGGTGACTCCCCCAGTCCTCCCCCAGCGTGCAGAATTCTTTGATCTTGGCTGATGAAAATTACTGGCAATGTGGAAAGAATATTTTTAATGATGAGGGAAGGGAAAGATGAAGGTGGGCACATTCAAAGCTCCTGCTGTGATTTTGGTATTCAGAGCCCCCTTGTTTGAAGGGAAACCAGTGTCTGAGTCCCAGTGAAGGCTTTCAAGAACTCTTTGTTTCAAAATATGTTAAGAACAGAAATGGAGGAAGAAGTTTATAAAGGTAAATAAAGCAATAGATGATACAGTGCAAGGAAGTTATTTTATCAATGTTTTGCTGTACTTACAGTGGCTAAACACAAGAGTAACTGGCAATGAAGTTGTATTACAGAATCACAGAATGAGAAGGGACCCACAAGGATCATCCAGTCCAACCCTCAGCCCTGCACAGGCCCAGCCCCAAGAGTCACCCCCCTGTGCCCCAGAGCATCATCCAAACACTCTCTGAGCTCTCTCAGCCTTGGGGCTGTGCCCACTGCCCTGGGTAGCCTGGTTAGTGCCAACCACCCTCTGGGGGAAGAACCTTTTTCTAACATCCAACCCCAACCTGCCCTGACACAATTCCAGTTACGCTACGAGAGCTTGCAGATCCTCTCTCTGAATCTGCCACACCACACTTTCCTATCATCAGACCCCTGTACAGAGCCTTTGATAACTTCACAGTTTCCTGTGTTTAGCTGGTAGGCTCCATAAACCTTGACTAATTATTTTTACATCCTACATCTTCTCATTACAGCACGTTTGCCTGAACCTCCGTGCCATGCTGTTCACAGCAAGTTTTGCGAAACATATCAGAGCATCAGCAGTTTTGCTTCTCCAAGTCGTGGAAAACATAAAACCTGGTAATTCTTTCTCAGTTTGCTTTCAAACACCCGAGATCTTGGCTTTGCTTATGTGAGGTGCATCTTGGCCCATTTAATTAGTCTTCTGTTTGTGTGCTTGTAGCTGATATATTAGCTGTAATTAAAGAATTTATTATAACTGACCATTTACCCCAGTTCTGTGTAGAATCACAGAGGGCTGGAAGGGACCTTAAAGCCCATCCGGTGCCACCCCTTGCCATGGGCAGGGACACCTTCCACTAGCCCAGGGTTCTCCAAGCCCCTTCCAACCTGGCCTTGGACACTTCCAGGGATCCAGGGGCAGCCACAGCTTCTCTGGGTAACCTGTGCCAGGGCCTGCCCACCCTCCCAGCCAGGAATTCCTTCCCAATATCCCATCCAAACATCATGATGCGATATACTCTAATATTTTCTTATGCCAAATTCCTATGGATTTCAGCAGGATTTCAGAATAAATTAGATGAGGGTATAATTTCTGTATGGGAATGTCTGCACTGGACCAGCAGACCAATGAGAATATGGGAAGATCAGAGCTGAATTGTTTCTAAAAGAGCTTGGGTTGTTTCTGAAACAGAGCACCAGTGGTCAGTATTGCATGTTCCACTGAATTAGTCTTCATGAAGATTAATAGTGGTTTGAGGCCCTAAGCAATAGTGCAATCCTGGTTTATTTTAGCTTTAATTCAGAATTTACTCTTCTCTTCTTGCCTGGTGGTGTCGTGTGTCCTGCTCTGTTCTCTTGTTACGTCTGTGAAAAACGGATGGGAAGCCAAAAAGCGGAGATTAGAATCTGAGTCTTCCCTGCTGCTCCTCTCAGCAATATTGATCACTTCAATTATTGCCCTTTCAGGAATGAAGCCTGAAAAGGCACAGAGCAGTGGCAGCAACAGCCAAGAGGCAGAAATGCCTGTCCCCGGTGCCAGGAGCGGGGCTTTGGTCCTCCCCTCCTTGTGGGAGGAGGAAACACTCAACCCATCATCCAAGTGCTTGGTGAATGCATGATGGTCCCACATCAAGCATCCCTCAAAAAAATAAAAAGCATTTTGTTCTTGGATGTCTTCTGATTTCCTTGTGATTTACTGCATTTCTATTTCTGCCATCCGTGACCCGTGAGCGTGGATTGAGCAGCTGCCTGTGCAAGTGCTGCTTTTGTCTGAGACACTCAAAGACTCAGGAAAGTCTGCAAAAAAACTCTTGCTTTTTAAGACACTGTGATTTCTGAACTTACACTTCTCTGATAGATTAATAGCTCTGGATATATAAATTACCTTTTTAACTATTGCTAAACCGTCGGAGGGAAAAATGTGCTGAGGGCTGGATTGGGGTCCAGGAAAGTCATAAGGTTTGTTATAAAATAAAAGCTACGATTTTTTACATCCTAATGCCTGAAACGGCATTATGCCAGAAATCCTCTCCCTGATTTCAGTGGAATGACTTGCCTGGCTTGCAGGAAGGTGGCTTATCTTAAGCTGCATTGTCTGTACACTTCAATAGAGCTTAAAAAGAGAAAAATCTGAGAGAAGACAAAGAATTAAACAGTTGTGTCATTAAGCCTTTCACATTTTCAAATAGGGTTTTGGCTCAGCTTGACTTCCCAGTGGTAAGTACTTTGTTTGGTTTGGGTCATTTAGTTACTTATTAAAGCCCTCATAAAGCTTTTTCAGTATTTCTTCTTTTGTTAACTTCTGTCACACAAACTGTATTTAATGCTTTCTCTCTTCTCCCATCCTGTAGCCCTGCAATATTCAAAATAGGTAAGTAGAAAGTGCAGTGATTTAATTATGAATCTGGAACAAAAAGTTTGCAGAGCTCCTTTCTGACACACAAACAGTAATTTTCATGCCACAAGATGAACATCTGTGAAAATGCCATTATATTTACACGTAACCAAACCTTTTCATCTCGGGGACCCTTTTCAGCTCAGCTCCACAAGCATTTTTGTTGGGGATAATCTGTCATTTGAAAACCTTACAAGTGGAAATTAGTCCACAATAACCCACCCACAGTCCAAAGCAGCTCTGTGGCTTTTTAAAATGTACTGAACAGGCTCCTGTTTGGAAATAAACAGTGTTTTAACCATTTCTGTGATGGGAATTGATAGAGTTTTATCTTTGGGACAATGTCCATCCACCTTTTTTTTTTTTTTTTCATTCTTACAATTAAACACCAATTTGCTGGGACAAAAGTGTAGATAAAAGAATTAGCTCTTGCTTCAGTGATTCTTCATTAATAATTGTAGCGGGAATTGGCCTGTGAGGGATGTGACAAGCAAAGTGCTGAGAGATGCTTCACAGAGCAGCAGCTATTGAGAAACTCATGACCCAACTGTCCCAGTGTCAGATCTGAAGGGAATAAGCCCCCCAAAATTGCTGCTACCTGGTGTTTCCTTTCATACCTGAGACATGCCCCTAACACAGCCATTAGATTGTATGTGAGACAAGCTAATTGTACCTGGGAATGACAGATAATTGGTTAATTTTTACTTTGCTGTGGTGTTGCAGCCCGTGTCCCTGTCACTCACCGAATTCCAAAGAAGGGATTGTGGCCACCACCACCAGCCCTTCCTACAGGGGACACAAGGTAAGAGCTTTGGAGCATCACCCTGCCACTTTAAAAAGGACATTTTACGGTGTTTATTCTGTGATCTACGGCAAACAGAAAAAAAAAAATCATACACATAAGAAGTCTAAAAACATTCCACGCTAGATATTTTAATTAAAATTTTTATTTATGGTATTTTAGTCCATTTGAAATGTTGGGAGTAGCTCTAGGTTTAAAACAGGAAGGATTTTCTTTATCTCCATATTGAAAGGAAAAGGAGAAGGAATATTGTTGTTTTAACA
Organism: Empidonax traillii; assembly: GCF_003031625.1. Classification (NCBI taxonomy): domain Eukaryota; kingdom Metazoa; phylum Chordata; class Aves; order Passeriformes; family Tyrannidae; genus Empidonax; species Empidonax traillii. The sequence continues at coordinate 249,739 of NW_020955613.1, read as the reverse complement.
TTTTAAGTGCCTTTATGCCAAGTATGAATGAGGATCCCGGATTTTATTTTTTAATGAAACTTAATTCAGCCTAGTTAGGAAACCAATAACCATATTTCCTAATTGAGTTTATTAAAGTAATAAACACAGCTATTCCAGGAAATGAAAACATTTCAGGATATGAAATACAGAGTTCTCTGAAGGAGATATTCAAGTGGGGGTAGCTGCCATTTCCCAAGTGAGCCTGTGCATTTTGCTATAAACCAGAGTCCTTTGTTTCTAAAGATGCTGAGTGTCATCCAGTCCCACTGATGTCTGCCAGTGTTACAGGGTTCTCAGCATTTTTGAGAGCACTCATCTGATTTATTTGGATGTTTAATGTTGATTTAGAGGTCTTAATTTAAGCAATGAGATACTCCTGTGATTTTCTTAGGCCTTGACTTTCAAAGATAGCATCAGCTGCATTAAGCCTGAAGTGACAGAGCTGGAATTGATATTTAATAATGCACTAAACTCTCCTGAGGCTCCAGGACAGGAGTGCCAGAGTACAACAGTCACTGAGAGAGGTCACGCAGCAGAGGGTTTGTTATTTGTCAGGATCCCTGGATTTCTAGACAGTTAAGAAAGAGTAAAGTGGAAAACACAGAAATCAGCCTTTTGCCATCCAACTGGAATAGGAATGTTTGGGTTCTTTCTCATCAGGCAAGAGGGCATGAACTTAGAATCACAAGATGGTTTGGGTTGGAAAGGACCTCCAAGTCCATCCAGTTCCACCCCTTGCCATGGGCAGGGACGCCTTCTACCAGCCCAGGGTGCTCCAAGCCCCATCCAACCTGGCCTTGGACACTTCCAGGAGCAGCCACAGCTTCTCTGTGTAGTTCATGTGGAATAATTTGCTTTTTTGTCTCTTGAGTCACAATGATGTTTTACTCAGTTTGGGATCTAAACAAGAAGGTGAGGAAGTTCATGTCTGGGGCTGGGTGAGGCTTGTGGAAAATCCTGAAGGAACTGAAGCTTCCCAAATGCCAGAAGTGTCTGAAGGGACGTTTAGCTCTGCAGTGTTTTTTGAAACAGGTTTTTCCCTACAATGCTTCAGTGACAAAAAATAGTGCTTTAAAAGAGTCTATTTGGATGCAGTTTATCCCAGAGGGGAGAGAAGTTTAGGGATGGGCTGTAGCCCGTTGGTCTTGGGGAGAAGAGCAGAGATTGGAAGGAAGGATGGTCTTGGAATTGCTGCTGATTCCTTGCACTGACTAAACATGTGAGACCTGAGCCCAGGACACAGACACACTCCCTGGCACAAACTGGAATTCTCCATTTACTCTACAGACCAGAGGTCTTTAAATCGTAAGAGGAAAATTTACAACTTAGAAAGCCTTTTTTTCACCCAAGGAAATGTTTGTTTAGGAGCACAGGAAGCTTTACCAAACTTTTTTAATAACTCAACACCCTGATAATGAAGATAGATTTTTGAGTATTGATCCCAAATTGGCTAATTCTTGATATTTCCTCCTTTCTTTTATTCTTTCTGCCTTTCCAGTAATTCAGTCATCATAGCTGATGAAGTTGCTGTTTCTTCTTTTATAGGCATTTCACACAATTATTAAAAATATTAAATTGCAATTAAAAAGGACCTATGTAGAGGCAAGTTCCTTGGTTATTGAAGAAGTTTGCATTCAGCAGAGGTCACTTTCACTTCTCTTTGAATACTTTGGGAGAGCTGCAGATGAGAGAGATGTGAGGTTTCCCACAGAAAAAGAGCCTTCCCCGGTGGTGCCGTTCCAGGTGGATGATCTTTCACTTCTTGTCTCAGGAACTGGACTGGGCTTGACAACCTCCCATTCCCCAGGACCTACAGGAGCTGCAGTTAATTAATCTCCTCCTTTTTTTTTTTTTTTTTTTCCAAAGGTAATTACTTTGGTTTGCAATCCAAGGGGGTTATTTTTAATTTTAGGGTTTTTTTTTCCCAAAGAAGCTCCGTTTCACCCCATTGCTGTGTCACCTGTGGTTTCACACGTGTGCTTGGCAGAGTTTCCATGTGGTCACGAACCTCTTGTGATGCAGGACAGGAGCTCCCCATGCCTGGGCACCCTTGGGACCCATCACACCCACCAGGTGGTAAAAAATGTGAATCTCCCCCCTCTATCCTGCTCTGGTGAGAATCCACCTGGAGTGCTGTGTCCAGCTCTGGGGCACCCAGCACAGGAAGGACAAGGGGAGATGGCTTCAAATTGAGAGATGGCAGGTTTAGATTGGATATTGTGAAGGAATTCTTCCCTGTGAGGGTGGGCAGGCCCTGGCACAGGTTTGCCCAGAGAAGCTGTGGCTGCCCCAGCCCTGGAAGTGTCCAAGGCCAGGTTGGACGGGGCTTGGAGCAACCTGGGCTGGTGGAAGGTGTCCCTGCCCATGGCAGGGGGTGGCACTGGATGGGCTTTAAGGTCCCTTCCAACCCAAACCACTCTGTTTGACAAGAGAAGAGGGAAAGGGAATGGTCAGCTCTTGACACAAGGCAGCCAAATCTGTGCTGGCAATCAGGGCAGTACAAGAAACCTTTTCCATCTGCTCCGAGCAGAAGTGTTCAGCAGAGCTCTGGAGAAAGCAGGACAAGGAGACTACCAGTTATTTCCACAGTCCTGGTACAAGTCAATGTGTGGTTAGTGGCAATATTTAGAAATTCAGCCACTTTCTCTCCCCCTCCAGGCAGAGCAGATCAGTTGAGTGGCTGAAGAGGGGCACTCGGAGGGAGATGAGAGCAGAGGCAGTCACGAGGAGCAGGCACTTGGAGAAGGGCTTCTGAGAGAGCTCCCAGGAAAAATTATCACTCATCAGCAGCTGCTGGATGACACAGCACTGCTGCCAGAGCAGCAGCCTGCAGCACCTGCTCTCTGCACGCTGCTGTTTTTGGCAGGGGGCTGGGAAGTGTCACGGCTGCCCCTGCAGCTCCCACAGCAGCGGCTCCTGCAGCGATTCCCCAGCGCTGGGAAGGCACAATCCATTTCCAGGTGCTCTTTCTCTTTGGCTGCATGAGCCATGGAACATCATCTGGATCCATTTCTTCATAATCTGAGTTGTCTGGGCGCTGAGCTTTGGCTTTTAACCCAGAAACTTCCCGGACCCACACAGTGAGGTCACTCCTTGTTTGTGTTTCAGAGAGATGTTTACTGGGCTTTATGTTCTAACAAACAGCATTAATGTGCTGGAATACACTGGAATAAAAGTGGTTTATTTCCTATTGGAATTTCATGCTGCCTGTGAATTTATGAATTGGATTTCCAAGGGATAGTGCTAAGCTCAGAGAGATTTTCAAAGGGGCAGGCAGAAAGTCATTAGCAACATTTTGAAAATAAATTCTTCCTGTTCTGCATCAGTGAGATTTGTGATCCCCTTTACATATATATTATTATGATTATTCATTGGTTATCTTTTTGACACTATTAAAGTAATCTGGAAAAATGTATTACATATTATGAGCACCACTTTTATTATTCCAGCCTCCTAAGTAGGAACACAGGAACACTGAAAGAGAAATAGAAGCAGGAAAAGATCTCCTGGGTTGGCATATCCTGTCTCCTGCTGGCACATCACATCATATCATTCCTTTCATAAATATAAATAATCTAAAACTCCATGTTCTGTTCAATTTGAAAGGAAAATAGTTTTTTTTCTAGTGTCCCTAAAGATGATTAAAATAAGCCAATAATAAATGTAATAATTGTGAGTTACAATAGATAACATGAAAATTTTATACCTACAGCTGCTTTATTCTGAAATTTGGGGAGGAGGACTTGGTTTTGTTCTGTTTGGTGTTATTTGTTTCCCTGAGAGGGCTTTGTTGAAGAAATTGAAATAACTTGCATCATTTTTCTCTTCCACAGCCTCACACAAAAGCCAGGTTGAAACAGGGTGTCAAGAGTCTATTTTGGAGGAGTTTGAACGCTTGGGTGCTACTAAAAACTGTGGCAAATGGATCTCTGACCTTTCTTTTGGGGCAAGTCACTTCAAGGCTCCTGCAGAAGCACTTTGGGGATGCTGTGCCTGCACTCTCAGCTCCTGCCAAGCTGATCTCCAGCCCAGGTGTGTCCTTAGATTAAATATTAGGGAGAAGTTGTCCCCTGGGAGGGTGGGAGGCCCTGGCACAGGATCCCAGAGAAGCTGTGGCTGCCCCTGGATCCCTGGAAGTGTCCATGGCCAGGTTGGACAGGGCTGGTTTTCATCCAAGGACATGATTTTTCCCCCCCCCCCCATTCTCTGAACACAGCTCAGGTGATGTTTGATAAGCAGCATCCCATCATAAAACTGAAAGATTGCTGTAGTGCACAAGTCTGAAAGGCAGCATGAAGGCTGAATTCATTGGATCATCATACAATGCACAACAGCATCTTTTAGCTTTTCACAAAGCAGATAAATCCTTCACAAACTGTCCCAAAATAGAAACAGCAGTAGAATTCAGTGAAGTTGTCAGCAAGATTTCTTCAATGAATTTTAACACATTTCTCCTCCAGGAAAAGGTTTCTATAGCAAAGGTTCCTACAGCAAATTTCAACTTTCCACTGCCTATTAAAAATAGCTTGCAAATATATATATATATGTGTGTGTATAAATACACAGACATTTACATATAATGGTTGAATAATCTACTTTTTGTCTTTTCCCTAGAATAGCTTGCACTTAAAAAGCAATATCTGGATGATTCAAATGCAGCTGCAGAAATTCAGGAGGTGAAGAGTTACTGAAAATGTGAGTTAAATTAATATTTTTCATGTAACATTAACTCCAGCTGTTGGTTTGCTTTTTAAAAAGAAGTTTCTAAACAGCAAAATGCTCAGACACACATAAAAACACATGAATAATTCTGTTGGGTTTTAGTAATGAAACTAATTAAGGCTGCCCAGATCCAGAATGTAACAAGCTGGAGCATGAGTGATCATTATTGAATTAGCATTGCTCGACTGAGTTACAAATATCTGAGTGGTCACCCTCCACAAAACAGGGAGACAGAAAATTCCAGGTGATCTTTCAGGATCAAAACCCCTGCTGATTGTTGGGTGCAAATGCCTCCTTGTTGCTGATGAGGCACTTCCGAGGTTGGAAGCACATCCCGCCTCCTGATCTAGAGAGACTGAGGTAAATCAAAGTGATGCCCCATTTGAAATATATTGAAATGAAATGCAACATAAATTTCCTTCCTGGAGAGAAGAATCAGCCAACTTCCTATTTGATAGCGTTAGGAACAGTATTTTAAGTTCCCTTTCCAATAACTGCCTTTTAATTACACAGTTCTCACATATAAATCGAGGATTGTTCTTGATCTCGTAAAATGGGGGACAGTGTTGCATTTTTACTGCTGCAGCTGTAACTTTTAACTGGTTTAATCACTTGATTAGTAACCTTGATATGAAAAATGACAGAGGCCTTTAATGGTTTAATAGCTCAGAGGAATCCTGGCTTTTGAATGAAGTTCATAAACCTGGCTTAGAGTTGATATACATTGATATAAATTATCTTCAGATGAATACAGGCCAGAGCCTTGAAGGATAAGGAAAAGCAGTTTGAACAGGAAGATTTCTCTGGAGAAATAAAATTTTGCTTTGTATTGTTAATGTTATCACATCCCAGATGCATTGCTTCTCACAACAGATATATTCCAACACGATGGGGAATTATTTTAGCTATCAGAGGACACAGGGAAAACTTCCACCACTAGAAAGAATGTGTATATATAGCCATGTGTGTAAGTGTGTGTTCAATCAAACTCCCAGTGAGGATGAAAGGACGCTTCTCTGAGTGTGCATTTACATGCAGATGAATTTTGAAGCTTCTGGGTTTCTCGGAGGATGTTCCTGGTGCTGCTCCCACGGCACTGGAGGCGTTTTCATCCTACAGACCCTTCACTGCACTTCATTTTCCACGTCTCCCTCCTTCCTTTGTGACACAGGTGATTTTGTTCCTTCCCATTGGCATTTTTGGTCGGTGAAATGCTGCTGTTTCATGTCTGGCAGTCCAGCTCTTCCAAACACTGAAGTCATAACATTCAGCCCACTTTGTGTCTTCTCTGATTTTATTCAGAATCCCAGAGTGGTTTAGGTTGGAAAAGATCTTAAAGCCCATCCAGTGCCACCCCTGCCATGGGCAGGGACACCTTCCACCAGCCCAGGTTGCTCCAACCTGGCCTTGGACACTTCCAGGGATCCAGGGGCAGCCACAGCTTCTCTGGGCAACCTGTGCCAGGGCCTGCCCACCCTCACAGGGAGGAATTTCTTCACAATATCCAACCCAAACTTACTCTTTCAATTTACAACGTTCAGAATGTAACTTTCTGGGCTGGTTTTTTTTTTTATTGCCCTTTTGCTGATCAGATTGGCCTCGTGTTTAAGTTCTTTTTATATCTCATCTTCCCAGGCTCCTTCTGCTGTTCAGCCAATTGATGATTTATAGTGTTTAAATAATAAATGCAATTTGTCAGTTCAAATAAAACCCTTCACCTCTATTTTTCCATGTTACTGTTCCTTTTCTTGTAAATCTTGTCTACTTACTCAGTCTAATGATCTTGATCTTTATCTCACTCTAATGATCTTGATCTTTATAACTCTGTCAACAAACGGAATGGTCAAGCAGGCTCTCAGCATGGTGTGTTTCTGCTCTGAGGAGATCTGAGCTTTGTGGTGTTT
>NW_020955613.1:220247-242869 GCF_003031625.1 Empidonax traillii | reverse complement strand
TTTCCATGTTACTGTTCCTTTTCTTGTAAATCTTGTCTACTTACTCAGTCTAATGATCTTGATCTTTATCTCACTCTAATGATCTTGATCTTTATAACTCTGTCAACAAACGGAATGGTCAAGCAGGCTCTCAGCATGGTGTGTTTCTGCTCTGAGGAGATCTGAGCTTTGTGGTGTTTGCTTCACCACAGTTCAATTTGTTCCAGTTCACCCTCAGTCTTTTAAAGTTTCATCTACTGCACTATAAGTTGTTCTGCTCCTTCTTTTTTAATAACTGATGTGCCAGAAATCTGATCATAACGTACACAGTGGTGGTTTATTTGCTTTTTTGACACACTTGTAGGGGTCTGTTTTCTACTTCATTGATGACCTGATGTCTTTTTAACCTTCATTTGCTAAAAGCTTCTGTTCTTTTAAAATATACTTGGTTTGATCCAGTCTGTATTTTTAATCTCAACCAAGTCCAGTCCAAGGCTGAGACAAGTCAGAAAACTGAACCCTTTGAGGCAACTCTGCCAAGATCCAGAAGGATCTGGACCGAAGGATGAGGTGGTGGCTTTGCCTGGCTTTCCAGAAGACCCAGGATGAGGTAACTGCTGCAGGGGTGACTGTCTGGGGCTCACCCTCTTGGCCTTTCTCTCCCAGCTGAAGCTGGATTCCTCCCCAAATCCCAAACGGGTGTGTTTTCATCTCTCTCTGTGTCTGAGATGTATCTTTTCTGACATCATACACCCCCTGTATTTCACACATCCCCTCCCCTCAGGGGTTCACTGCCATGGTCACCACCAACAATCCACAGACACAACACAATTTTCAGTCCCTTCAAGGAGGATCCTCTCTACTGGAGAGCCCGTAGGAAAAGCTGAGGTAGCCAAAGGGGATTTTGGAGAAGCAGGAGCCTGGTTTACTTTCCAGCCCTATCCTATGGGTTCTCAAGGTTGATAAATGCCAGTACCCCACTTCCCCTGGCTGAAGTGTCCTGGAAAAGAGGCTGTGGAAGTCAATGGCTGTTTTGCCACTGATTCCATGACTGGGCTCCCAATAATTGGTGATTCATGGAGCCACTTACATGGTAAATGTGAAAAATGAAAACGGCCTACCCATTAACTTAATCATCATTCCATCCCTTCTGTAAGGCAAATAAAGTGCTAGATGGAGGCAGATGTTGTTGTAATTGAGGTCTTTTTTATTATTTGAAGGGACCAATTTCTAAAGGTCGTTGATGGAGCTTGATGGAAATAAGATTTTAAAGGGTGAATATTGATGGCAGAGGAAAGTGAGTCTTCAAATGGAAGACACTGCAAAAAAAAGCTCCCATAACTTTATAAAAAAATTATAGGTCAAATTCTTGTCTCACTCAGGACACTATAAATCTGAACTCATCTGGAGGAATCGTTGACTTCAGTGTAAATGAGAGCACAGCCTTCCTCACTGCAATGAGCTTAAGGTATTTTTGGAAGTTTAGAAACACAGACATTAGGCACAGGAGAGGTTTTGTTTTAGTTTTTAGGACCAGTTATATCTAAATCTCTCTCTATATATATTATGACTAAATATCATTTTAATGCTTTAAATTTAGTGAAAAATACATATTCCAAAATAAGTCTGCTGTTTGTTCTTCAAATAACATTTTCACATAAGAGCAATCCCCCCACTGAAATAAGACTAATCTGTACTCATACACATATTTATTACATGCTTCTATTATTTCTATTAGACCTTTATTCTTCTGTTGTTTCTAAGAGGCATTAAGAATATATCAATATATTTTATTTGCACATTATTCATAATTATTTATATAAAACCCCTCCAGATTTTTAGAAATAACAGTCTTAGCAAAAAACCCACTGAGGTTTTCAGAGCAAATGTTTACAGCAACTAGAAAGTTTTGAAGGATGTGATCTGTAACAGTTTTGTGACACAGCCTCAGCCGTCAGAGCACGATTTTAATACTAAAAATTCCCCTCCTTTGGACAGCTGGTGTGAGGTGATGCCTGGCTGATAGAAGAAATCAAGAAGAAGAAGCAAGAATACAGGAGGGAGAAAAAAAAATCACAAGTGACATAAAAAAAAAACATCAGAAGTGACAATCTCTTAGCCAAAATATTAAAAAAAAAAAAAAAAAAAAAGAAGAGGGGGGTCAAATAAGTTAATCCTTCTAAGAATAATATATCATGGGAGATGCCTGGAGTGGGAAGAGCAGGGAATGGTTGGCAGGAGAAGGGGCTGTCACCACCGTGACAGCTGGGAGGGAGAGAGTTTGGCATCCTGAGAAATGTGAGACTGAATCAACCAGAGAGACACCACAAAAGAGCAAGGGAAAGACGTTTGTCAGGGATTAAACACATCACCCAGCAAGGAGGGGAAGTGCAGATGAAGTTTAAAACAGAGACAGGATCTACAAAGTACCCCCTCAGAGTACCTAAAATGTGCAAGTACCCTCCGTAGGTCAGGCTTGGAACAACTCCTGGGCTTTGGAAGGCAGAAAAACCAGGATTAGCTTTAGCCAGTTTATGGGAACCCCTCGAAGAAAGCCAGAGGCAGTTGTTGCTTTCAGAAATATTTACCTTTGGTTTGATTCCTGGAACAACCGTCTTGTGTTAGTCGTTCAAAGAGATGTAATAAAAAAATTCCAATGCAGCAATAGGTAGCAAGGACCTGTTTTATTGGCATTCCAGACTTCCCCTACTCCCACAGTAATTCCATTTGTCTTACTATTGCACAAGAAACGACACCATACACAACTAATGATTATTCTGGGGTTTTTTTTTACATAGCTAAACCTAAAAAAAAAAAGGTTCCCACGTAACAGTTGCTTTGCAGAAATCCCCTTTTCATAAGCATAAATGCTGTTTCAAATGTAAATAGCCTTTTGTAGTGAGAGAAAAGATTAAGTATTGATTGAATATGTTTTGTTTGATGGTATTATTGAGTTGGCACCAGCCATTGCTATGAAATGAGGATTTTGTTTTGGCTGTGCCTGAGGTTTTTCTGGTTTCCATCCCAGTTACCATTTTCAGAATGAATACTCGCTGACAGAACTAACTGACTTCTGCAGAAGGGTTCTTAAATATCCTCTTTTTACTGCATGGATCAAGTTTTCAGCCAGAATCTGATCAAAGAACACTCTCAAAATCCCTGCACCTTCACTAATCTTAGGAAATTTGATTTTGGTTATTAAAAGTGATTATTTGCCCATCTCTGTGGAGAAATTCTTCTGTTTTGTAGCTGGTGATGTTTTCAAGTTCGCCTGATAAATATGAGAGAGTCAAAATGAACTAGGAAAATTTGGTCATGATTTCAGACTTACCATTGTGCAGAAAAATAAGTAATATTTGATCTGATCTTTCTGCCCAAATGAGATTCCTTTTGGTCATGATTTTGGTGTAGAATTACCTAAATTTGAGCTGAATTCACACATGCACTGCTGACACAACAGTAGGAGCAGCAGCCTGCAAACATTAGTTCATTTAGTCCTAAAATTTAGTATTAAAATTGTTTTTCAGGCACCTGTAAATATCAGCAATATGGTTTTGCTACAATTTGGATTATTTCTGTTTGAATTCAGACCACTGAGCCCACACAAGTGACTTGGGGTGGAAGTGCCTGTGTTATCACTCCAGTGAGAGCTGCAGTCTGAACAGATTTTGCCTCCCTGAAGCCTGTCTGGAGTGACTTGATTGTTATTACTGGGCTGCACTGTTGGACATTTTTCACTGACACATTTCTATAAATGCAAAGAGAAGGATGTAAAATGTTTAACCTTCTATTCAAGCCCAGCGCGTGAAAATCCAGAGTGTTGCCCATTCCATCCCCAACTCTTCCAAACCCTTCACACCTCAGCCATCTGCTTGTCATTTCTTGGCACTGCCTGCACCTCTTCCACAAACCAACCATCTGCTGGGAGCCTTTAAACTCCTATTTACGATACACACTCCTTTATCTATCTTACAACTCTTTGCATATGTCAAAATTTTAATTACACAGCCACGTATTAGGATGTCAGCAGCTCAGGGGGCTTTTTCTAACTGGCTGTGACGGGCTAGAAGGCATTTAAAATGTGGCTTATGGCTCGTTGATATATGGGAGTTCTGGAGAGTGCAACTAGTTTGGAAGTGAAGAAGTAGGTGATGCATGAAGTCAGTAATTGTTCCAAGACACCTCCAACTAATTGATGTCTCCATAATTCCATAAATGCTGTTGCTTTATTAAAATACAATAACAATATTAATTTATATGAAAATTCACTTTGGCTAACAGCTAATGCATTTAAATTTCATATAATCTAATGCAGTCCTATCTCCTCTCAAGTTGGGGGGAAAAAAAGAGGTTTCTCTCTAGAAATTCACAAGGTACCTCAGGTCTCATAAAATGAATGTATGAATGACTTTTATAATTGCCATAAATATGACTAAGAGATCCACCTCCCAAGGAAGGAGGGTAAAAAGGATCTTGCTGAACAAAGAACGTTAAAACCCACCAGTTTATTTATATTATGAGTGCTGGATAAACACCTACAATGCACAGATAAAAACAAAGCCTTTCCTCACCCCCTCCAGCTGGAGTTTCATCTACACAGAGGATGAATCCACAAGTTTCATCCACTATTTTGGTACAAATTGCTTAGCAATGTTCCCTGTTCTCTCAGGATGAGTTTGTTTGGTTGATACCATTTTAGGACACAACTTATTTTGTGTGGAGGTCAAGAGTGGGAGGGAACTTTGATAAGACAAGGTGATAGAGGAGAAAGAATCAGCAGGTCTTTTGCCACGTGGTCCGTAAAACAGAATAAAGGAACAACGGAGGATTAGCAGAATCAGATTCCCTTTCACTGGAGTTCAGGGGCTTTGCCTGCATTTATCTATTCTGCTCCTGAAAGTGTGAGGGTTGGTCAAATGCTCTGAAACAAATAAGGATTTTCCAGCAATAAAATGTGAGAACATATGGAAAGCACAGTGCTAAGACTTGGAAAAAAAAGATAAAATCAATGTTAAGAGAGCTATCGACTGTCTGAAGCACAGGTGAGATGAGTCTGGTCACACCAGAGCTGATCCTGATTTGAAGGGGTGATTTGGGAACCACCCTGACCCAGCTGTGATGTCTGGAATTAGCTTTTTAGAGAACTGGGATGTGCTGCAGACTCCTCTGCATCCCCCTCTGCCTGCAGAGGGGACTGAGAGCTGCACAGGAGTCCTGCGGAGCAGATCCCAGTCAAAACAACATTAAGGACAGAAACACTTGCCAGTGTCTAAATGAGAAACCTTGGAAATGGCTTAATTTGCTGTAAGTACAATCCTCGGAAAGAGGAGATGAAATTCAGCTGCTCAGGGCCACTCCATCCCGAAATTCTGAGCCCAGAATCCTCCAGGCAGGACAATAAAGTGATGTGGGAATGTACTGCAGGTGGCTCTCCGTGGATGCCTGAAGACCAACCCAACACCAGCTGGTGGGAGCAGGGTTGTCAAGATGACTTTTTTTTCCACAGGCACAACACTAAAATAAGGCATTTCCCAGATAAACCTGACTGAGAGCTTAAACAACCCCCATCCTTAGGCCTGCATGGCTCGTTGCTGGGCTGGCACAGCTGGAACAGAGCACCACGGACCATTTTGGGTGGCATTTGCCTCAGGATGGCTGGGAGATGGGATTCTGGAGGGAGAAAATCAACAGCACAGTTAAATCCCAGCGGGGTAAGTGCATATCTTCCTTTTATCCATTCCATTTTTCCCCTTGGCCCTTTGTTACAAAGCCTCTCCTGGTTATACACCCCAGTGTTTCTGAGAGCAGGGGGAGCTTTGCTCTGGGCAGTGAGACAAATCAAGCATTTTGATATTTTTTTTTTTGCCCTCATCTAGTTCTGCACAAAAAGGGATATTTTTTTTCTGTGAAATTTTATTGTCTTGGTTAGAGCGAGTAGCTGTCCTATATCTAAAATTCCACAGAGTATTGGAGCAATTCCAAAAAAGCTATTCTAGGAATGTAAATGGAGGAGACAATCCCAAATTTATTTTTTTTTTTTGGTCATTGATTAAGGTAAATAGCTCAAGCCTGGAACAATCTGAAAGGATCCCTTTTAATGATGCCTCTTTTTAAATAATGTAGCTTTTGAAACACTATCATAACACTGATAGGCATTTGAATACCTCCATCTAATGTTGCTGTGCCCATACCTGCAGGGAGAGCTTCTGTACAGAAATTCAGGTACCCAGGTTCCTCACAGTATTTTTAAAAACACTTTAAAAGATTAACCATCGTGATCCCTCTGTTTACCAGCTGATCCTCTGTTACTTGACTAGGGCTGCACAAATTAAGAGCAGATTTCAGTCATCTCCAGGCACTGTGATTCCTCCTCTCCACCTTCAAACAGTGGGGATTATGCTCATAATGCAGATCAATACTGGCTGGTTTAATACTCTGTGTTCAATGGCTTTCAAATCCTCAAATTTAATCATGCAGCCTGAACCATCAGCTGCACTGTTTTAGAGAAATTTCAATTTTTTTTTTTTTTTTTTTTTTAAGAAAGAGATTCTGTTTAGAAACAGGTTTGAGGACAAGACATCACATTCTTTACATAAAAATTGTAACTTTTCAGCTGAAGGGCTTTAATGTGACTGTGGTTTAAAGGATTGACTCAGGACACCTTTTGTGCTCTTCTTATGTCAGTAAAAAATAGCAGACAACAAATTTAATTTCATCTCCTATGGAATTGTATGTTACAGATCCAAATAGAGAAAACTCATTAGCCAATAACTCTTCCTGTGGTGTCAACATCAGTTACCCCGGTGCTTTTTGTGCTCTTTGTGTACCAGCAAAACACGAGTTTAGAATCCATTGATCTGTATTTTCTCACCAGAGATGACACAAAAATATGATCTGCTGTGATATATGTGTTCTTCTTTTACTGCAGATATACAATGAATTCATACATATTTTATGAACACCCCTCACCAAAAGCTCTTGCAGTCCTATAAAAACGCCTGCCCGTCGTGGTTTGTGAGATGCAGGGAGACTGATATTTGGGGAAAATGATTGACTTCCAAAAGACCTTTGGATTCTCTGCCCTGCTCCACTAATGTAGAGAGGGGGGAAAGTGCAATCCCGAGGAAGGGAAGGTGGAGGGATGATCGTGGCCCTGATCCTGACCTGTCAGCCAGGCACTCCTGCTCCTGGAGCTGCCGCCTCCTCTCCAACCTGTAAACACATCAGCCCCATCTGCTAAGAACAAAGCACAAATCCGTGCTTTAAAAGTGTATGTCTCTTGCCTTCTGACTATTCCTATCGTAGTTTAATCATTTGCCTGCTTTCCAGCACTCTGTGATCGGAGGGAGGCACTTGCACCATTTGTTATTAATGTTTTTCCGTCCGTTCGAGTTGCCACAATGGCTCCATCATCACCAGCCTTGAAGGAGGAACAATTAGATCATGATTTTCTTTAAGCATGTACCAGCCATCACAAAAATCCAGCTGTGTGAACAAAGTACAGACTCCTCTTTGAGAGCAAACGCTGTTCGCAATCTTACAATTTGCAGACTAAAAATTAAATGACTATTTTTATCCTCCCTTTTCTGCCAGACATTAACTAAATTTGTCAATGTTAGCATGCTTAGGAGTAAAGTTTTATAGACTTTTTTTTTAAGGCAAACTTAAAGTCTGGCACTTAAAAGTTTTCATAGCTGCATTAGAAGACTTCCTGGCCCAGATTCCAAGTCCTGCCACCTCCAGTTCTGCTGCCAAGAATTTAAATTGTAACTTTTTACTTGTTTTACAAGTGATGCAGGAAGAAGTCTTGGACTCTTGTGTCATGTGCTTCACCAAGTACAGCTGAATTCCTGAATTTCTGTGAGGACAGTGGAATGTGTGGGATCTGTAACCATAAGTGCTAAGAGGTGCTGTAGTGAAGGGAAAATAATCAGTTTATGGTGTTCTTTGATAAAGATGGGAGTAATTCTTGGGGCAGGGCCAGGAATTGGACTTCGATGATCCTTGTGGGTTCTTTCCAACTCAGGACAATCTGTGATTTTAGGAACTGTAGTGCAGTCCAGAGAGCTCCACCAATTTGCAGCATCTGCTGAGCCATCAGCTCCACCTACAGAAAAGGCTTGTTGTGTGGCTCTTACATAAACACACCGAGAGAGCTCCAAAATATCAGCACTTGCAGGAGCTGCTCTAGTTCAGAACGATTACATACCTATAAAGAGGCACAAACAAGAACAGATTAAAGAGGACTGCAGGGAATTACTGAGTCCTACACGACTCCACGGAGATGAATTTTTAACAACAGGAGCAAATAACTACTAGAAGGTACATTATTATGTAAAGCATGAAAACAGAATTTACATGTCTCCTTCCTGAAGCAGTCAGGGTTTTTCCTATTTCTACTGCTAATTGATGAAACAAGCCACAGTCTGCCCACAACATCCTGAGCCTTAAATAGCTTTGTCTCTCATGTGCTGGGGACAATCTGTGGGGACAGTTGGGCTGGGTGAGGAGTCTCCCAGAAAACGTGTAGGGGTGGAAGCTTAGACAAAAGTTATTAAAAATCCCTGCCATTGAGTCACAAGGTGCAGAAAGGACCCCCCTTGCTTTCTAAACTCCTTCTCAGAGAGGAGTCAAAGTGTGGCTGAATCCAATCCCAGCCTTGGATTGTGTCAGACATTTAAATTTAAGGAATTACAAAGATGGGACTGAACCACTTTTGTCCCACAGCTTTTGATGGTTGGCAAAATGAGAATATTTATATCGTTTTTTTATTACAAATGATCAGACAAAAGATCTTAATCAGAATTATTTACTATACCATAAAAACACTACTAGTAGGATGGTATAGGAGAGGGTAGTTCACTCTATTGGAGCAAGTATTGGAGTAAGCATTGATATTAAATGTAGCAAAAAGAAATAATTATTTAGTAGAGCTTTGATGTAAATCACCCAGAGCAACGTTCAAGGGGGACATTTCTTTTGCTCAGCCTTGAGGAGTGCCCTCACCCAAGGCAGGAATCTCCACACACACCCCAAGAAGGGTCATGTTAGAAGAACATGACTGTGTGAAAGGGGGCTGGACTTTTAAAGCATAAAGGGATTGACTGCTAAATTTCCAGGCCAGCTCTCAGCTTATCTATCACATCCGTCTTCAAAAAGCAGGATGTGTTTTTGGTATTTGGAGGCTGGTTTCAGCACAGTTCAACACCAAAACCAGCACTGTGGCTGCTTTTGTAGGTTGGGTCTCTGCATGCAGAGGGTTCCACAATCCATCAGTACCTTATTCCCTCTCATTTGGAGTAAGCAGTTGGAATAATTTCATTCCTTTGATTGGTTTTACACTTGCAAGGTGATGGAGAAGTGGCTGATGGAATGAATGATTACACAGTTACAACTAGAACAAGATCAAAGGACTGGAGCTGTTTAAGAATCTGCCCCACAAAATGGGGAGGGAACACCCAAAAACGATAATTAAGCTGATGAAACACCTCACTGATAAATCCTAAAGTAATTGTTCCATCTCCGTGTTTATCATGCCGTGTGAAATATTGAAACAGGTTTTAACTTTAATGTTGTTCTGGGGACTAAGTTTCTCTTAACACAGTGATGTCCAGTCAAGGTATTTTTATTCATTAAAACACTCCTATGATTAAATGACTAAACAAAGCTTTTCACTTTTCCTTTTAAAGAGCTTTAATTGTACTCCTTGTAGAGTGCAGATCCTGGTAGAGTGGCTCCAGCAGCCACCAGTAACTCACCACAGGCACCTTGTGCACTGTTTGCATTCTCTGACTGGATTTTAGGTCTCATCAGGGTGGGCCTTCCCGCCACAAAACGATCCCCAATCTCAGTTTAAAATTCCTCATTTTCCTCTTGGTTCAGCTGGAAGGGAAGGAGGCAGCTCTGCCTTGCAGTCAAAACATGTCATGTGCACATTCCCACACAGAAAGCCTATCCCGGAGTGTTTGATTTCCTGGCTGCCTTATTTGTTTACAACAATGCTCTTAAAATTGTCTCTCCCATCTGTGTGGTTTCTAGTTGTTTGAATGAGAATGAGATATTAAAATGCCATCCAGATGTCTCTATGCATATCAGCATTAACATATTATGCAAATTGTCACCAGGATAGGTTGGGGCTTGGATTTTTTTGTTTTGTTTTGTTGTTTTTTTTTTTTTTCTTCTTCTTAAGCAAAACAATATTTTTAGGTAGAATGGAAAGAAAGAAATCTGTGAAGGATGACAAGCTGAAAAAAATGCACTGAGCATATTCAGCTGAACTTTTTCCAGCAGATTTGATGAAAGGGTTATGTACAAAGTGTCCTTAGTTGGTTTCACTGTAAATTCATAGAAGGACAATTAGATGAAAACAATCTTAAAAATACACAAGAAGAAACAAAGGAACACTGAAGCCTGAAGATCTCATAAAAATAATTCAACAGAGTAAAGGTTGCCTCTGATCTTGTGAGGACAGGACTTCATAAACAAGAGTAACAATTACCTGTTGGTTTCTGGGCATCTAATTTAAAGAAACCTTTGGCTCTGAGTCTTCAGATGCTTCTACTTGGAGTTAATTCCATGGAATTAACAGTGCAAGATCAGACCTGAGCCTTCATTTCTCTAAAAAAATCAGAACTGGGATCAGAAAATTAAAATGAATGTCTTTAAAGGAGGTTGGCTTTGGGGGGATCCTTACAACTAACACTAAACATGATGTCTCTTGAGTTTTTCCTAAAGTTTTGTGTATTAAAAAGAAGTAATTAATTTATTTCTTTAGAAATATTAATATGTAATATTATACAAGAATTTATTACATAGTAATTTATTTCATTACAGTGAAGTGTGATGATGAAACTTCTGGAAATTATTCTGGGATGATTTTTGGTATCAAGAATTAAGTGTGGAAGGTGCCCTCAGCTGGGAGGCTCTGCAGGGAAGTTGGGTACAGATGTAAGAACTGAGCTGTGAATAGGAGGAAAAAGAGACTCCATCAATCCACAAACATATTTTCATGGCTTTTAAAAATGGAAAGGAAAGGAGACAACTGGATTTTTTTTTTCCTATTGCTTCCCACCTGCACAGCTCCTCCTCTCCTGCAGAGATCCTCACTCCCCTTCTCCCCTGTCCACCTTATCTCCAAAAGGCATTAGGGAAGCTTGATATGATTTGCTCTCAAAACACCCCATACTGCTTCTTTCCTTATCATCTTTGATCTTCCAAGTGCTTAAATAGATGGTCTGACTATTTATTCTGTATCTTCCTGGGCACAGAGCAGGGAATGATTGGCCTATAATTCTTCACCGTTTTTCTAAACATATTACTTCATTATTGTTATTTTTTTTTGTCTAATACCAGTGGCATACAATCTTCACAAAGAGAGTGACTATTATGTGTGTACTGAGGGTTTAATCCACAGAGGGATGGAGGAGAAAAGGATTGTATTTCAGCTGCTGCTGCAGCTGCTCCTGAGCGAGGATGACAGTCCCAGTGTTCAGGGGATCAATGATATCACAAAAATTGATCTGTAATAAATAGACTGAGAGTCTGAGTATCCTGTAGAGTCAGTAAAAACGTAGGCCTGTAATGTTATATACATTATAGCACAGTATATGCACAATCCCATCCTGAGGAGGGTGAAGATGTATTTTATGTCTCCCACTTTGCTGCATTTCCTGGGGTTTGGCCCTAAAACCACCAGAGACTTGTAATGATAATTCTCAAGTGCCAGTCCGATATCACAAGAGAGTTAAAAAAAAAAAAAAAATCTAATTGTATAATTTCTTTCTTTCTGTCATTAAAAGAGGAAAAAATTGCTGTTTGGGGTATCAGTAACTAGCCAGAGAATAAATCTGTTTGGGGATTATTATTTGCAAAGTAAAAGCTAATTTTGCAGTGAATGAACAATTGTATTGGTGCTTTTGGAGTGGCTGCAGCCAGAGCTACCAACATTTGTACACCATCCCTCCCTCCAGCTTTATTTTGAGCTCCTGAGAGTTATGAACTAACACCCAGAGGATAATAAATGGACCACCAGAATTTTTTTTTTATTTTTTAGATGGAATTGATGGGGTTTTACTCACACTTCTTAAACCAACGGGGTTTTTTTGTCTTCTGAAGGTCAGAGTTCCTGTTGGTGAGACCTTCCCGATGCTAAAAGCAGAATCCCAGTTACAATGGAGGGGAGCAGGGTCCAAGCTCACCACATCCCAGACTTGTGCACCCAAAACATTCGCAAAGAACCTGGCAGGGAAAGTCCTTTTGCTATTGGTCGAGAAAGGAAACAACAGTAAATAGTAAAATAGTAAAAACCTGCTTGGCTTGAACCCTTACAAACTATGCAACCCTGCTTGGTGGCAGCCTGTCCTTATTTACAGTGTAATATTTGACTCAAATTTGATGTCAGCCTGTTGAGAAGCAGCAGAGAATTAATGTGATTTTTTTTTTTTTTAATGAAAAAAGCAGAACACATCTCTGCTGCCCTTCGCCCTGAAGAACATTTGGGATCCCCCAGGCCAGGAAACCCAACTGGTTTTCTGCCATTCCCATCAAGGTTTTCATTCATTCTCTCACAAGTCCAAAGCATGAATAACTGATATAATATATTCCATGTCTTAATTATTGGTTTTTTTCTGGATTTTTATGGTGACACGTGGTGGTCAGCCAAGATTTCAGGTGGGTATGAACTGTGTTCTCACAGGTTATCACATACACAAGAGTGTTTTGGTGTGAACTGCTTTGACACCTTCAAGAATGGCTAATTATGCACATCTTAAAGTCTTTTTCAAGGCTTTCTCCAGAGCATATTGATCCTCCATTGACTCTCATTGCCCTCAACAGGCTGGTGGCCACCAGGCTCTTGCTGCCTCATTTGATCTCCGCTGATTACCTGAAATGCAATTTCTTTTCCAGCAGAGATCTTTGCATACTGTGTCTTCCTGCATTACCTCAGGAGGTGTTTTTCCTGCTCTTTGAACCTTCTGCACAGAGATCTTCAAGGGAAAAAGCAGAACTGCATCAAGGGAAATAAAAATCTCGCTGTAATCCTGAGACAAGTTTAGTTACAGGTGACGAATTTGCCTTGCAGAAGTTTGATATCTGCATAGAAGTGGGAGGCTTTTGCATACCTGAGATGATATTGTCTATCCCACATGGCTATGGCTGTGTTAATTTAAACAGATCTAGTCATAGCAATTTTACTGGCATAGTAAGAAGTAAATTATATTTATTTGGCCCTGCGTCCTTCCCAGTGACTTTCCTGCAGCACATCAGTGTACTTCAGGTGCACAAAATACTCCCAACACGCTGATTTTAGCCATAAATATTTTCTCTGAAGCTACTTCCTAAATATTTCTCAAATAGTAGCTGGAGAGGTAATGTTAGACTTTCTCAATTTACAGCATTACCTGTTTGTATGTAATTACCATGTGCAGATAAAACATCTGGTGATTTGCTTTCAAGCACCACCACTTTTCCTGAAGAAATACTTTCAAATCTACTCAGGAACGTTTCACAGAGTAAAAGTGATGAAATTAGGTTAATACATTATTTATGATGAGTGATTTGCTCAGCTCTATGCAGAATACAGGAACATTTTTAACCAGTTCAATCAAACTCTGTGAGAAGAGGTGAGGGCACACTGTTTGCCTCATTTTTCTCAGTTTCATGGCAGACTGTCTTAATTACTTATTAAGCCCTAACATGGCAAGTTTTCATGTGGCAGCTGACAATAAAAAGCTGTGCCTGAGCAGATGAGAAAACATCTGGGCACTACTGGGAATTGTGGCATTGCTGCTTTGCTTTGCCTGCTTTTTTAGCCCCAAACTCCTTTGCTTGAGGTTTTTCTGTCTCCTTTTCCCATCTCATTCCATTTATACACAGTTCTAACAAAGATATGGCAAGTGGAGAAGCGCTGGAGTGCAGAATGGAGAAGGTATTTTTTGTTAATCATGCAGGTGCCCCTCACTGGATAATTCGTGGCACATCTTCCTGCCTCGTGGAAGGCTCCAGAACTGATTAACCAGCAGCTTTCACCGCTGTTCCCCCCCTCCCCACGTAAGAAAGTGTGGCAATAAAAGAGGATTCAGCTTCGTGGCATCATAGAAGCTTAAATTTCACTGTTGATAACAGTGTGAACAAGGAAATGTGAGAGATGGGGAAAATATCTCAGGGAAAAAAAAAGAAAAAAAGAGGAAAAACAGGGTAAGAAAACAATTCTTCAGACCTAAAAACTAAAAAAGCAGAACAAGGTACCGACGAGTGCAACAAATTTCTAAACCAAGGCTGCAAGAGAAAACACTTCAATCCCACAAGAAGCAATTAGAAGATCCTGTGGAAATAGTGCATTAAAAAGATGAGTCTCCGAAGGAATGAACTGCTTCTTCCTCATATCTTTCTTTTATTATTGTTCCATGGAATTCATTCCACTGCATATTCTCTCTGCAGCGTCTGAACGGTGCTTTCCCCTCTCAGAGCATTATCTGGCCTCTATTGTGAGGAGGGGATGAATAAGCAAAAGCTTTCAAGGCTACTGAAGAGGATGAAGCAGGTTTTTATTTCTCTTTGTAGAACACAAAGCCTGTAGGAGGGAAATTGCAAAATATTGTTCTTCTCTAACGGGCGGTAGAGAAGTGCTTGGTTTATTTACTCATCTCCCACCTGAAACAACCCACAGATTCATTTAAATAAATAAGCTTCCACTACATGGAGAGTTTTTATGTGTGGAGTGGGGTAAAGAGAGTAAGAGAAATGAAGGAATATTGTTTTGTGGAGTGGATCAGACCTCTCACGCTCTCCTTCCCTCTTTCCTCTTGCTCTGCTTGCCTTGCAGAGGGGACCTGAGCTGAAAGAGTTTGGGCATCTCATAAACTAGGGCACTTAGTCCTTGGTTTCAGGCATCCATCACCTCCTACATCAGCCCCCATGTGGTTTAAAATGCATCTTTCATTGCAGTTCTCCAGTTCCAGTCACCTGGAATCTGAAAAGGCCTTTTATACCCCTGAGTCTGCTCCCTGCTCTCGTGCCCTTGGTGCTTCCTGCTCCTCCTTGGAGTTAACTGGAGGCACAGCACAAATCTGGGTTAATGGGTTTTATGATCAATCAACTCAAAGGCACATACCTGTCCTATTAATAATGCAAATGGGGTAGGATTATTGAGTTATGAGGAGCTTATACACAAATATTAACCGCTAATACATTCATTAAGCTGACTAAAGTATTAATTAGCTTTGATGCTGCTGGATTGCAGAGCACCAGATAGTTTTACCAAGGCCTGCTCAAATTGATTAGTGTGATCCCATGCTGTGCTCTGTGTTTCCACAACAGAATTGATCTTTTTTTCCTGGATGAAGACAAACAACATTCTAAACCACGCTGGGGGATGTTTCTGACTAAGCTTGGTCAGGGGAGTAAGTAAGAGAAATACCCTGCCTGAGAGTTTTATCCTGTGTGGGATCTTCCTCTCAAAGTAACCACTTTAAATTTGATGTGACCCCTTTTAGATCCAAAAGAAAAGCAGAAGAAAAGGTTCTCCATTTTTAAACTGTGCTCACAACAACGTCCATTCAGACCCTCGTTGATGAGGGTATAAATATTGATACTTTAGTATTACACAGGTTTAATAATCATCACTTTTTTTTTTTCATGTATCTTTTAAAGGATCCAAGACAAACCTATGAAAGACCAGGATATTGCGCCAATCTCACTGGCCTGGGGTCATTTCACTGCAGATATTGAGGGTTAGAAAAGTTCTTTAGGGTTTGCTCTGAGTGAGAGCCACACAGAGATGAATATTTTCAAGGTATGAAAGGGTCCTGAGCAGGGAAAATTTTGGATTCCACGCAGTTTTCCCCCAGCTCCGGATGGCTCATTGTCCCTGCAATATTATCTCATTTCTCTGACTTCTGAAAGTGCCTTTTCATTTGCAGCACTCCACTGACAGTGAGTGACAGTTGTTCATTAACCATTATCTCTTCTAATTTTCTGTGAACTAATTGCAAGGAGCATAAGAAAAGCTATTAGAATATTGGAGCACTGAGGGACGAGAGAAGAAAAAGAGCAGGTCAGGATTACATTGGGTCACTGCAATTTACAGCAATATTTCTTTGAAGAAATGTGGAGGTCTAAAAAGTCAATTGTTAAAAAGGAGGCAGAAAGAAACTTGCTAATATCAATTCACAAATCAATAGAAATGTCCAGTTTGATAAGAACTTCTATAGCAATTTCTAGGGAAAATACTTACCTTATGACATGACAGGCATCTTTATTGCATAGGTTAAATGAGCCAGTAAAAGGAGAAATATTGCTGGTATATTGGAGCATAAAAGTAGGACTGAAAAACAGGAATGCTCCAGCACAGAGCTAAGACAGCCAAAAAAAAAATCAAGCAGCCCACAATGAAACCCCTCTTTGAGGTGATGCTTACGGTCCAAAGCCGATTTTTGAAGAAGGGAACATATTTTGGCAATCAAAAGGCATTATTACTCTGGCTAAAGTTTCCCAGAATTCTAAAAGAAATAAAATGACTAAAACTATTGCAAGTTAGGGGCAAAGTAATTTTGCTCATACCTTTGTTAACATGACTAACCACAGTAGAGAATTCCTTAAAAAAATTAGTTGATTGTGAGCACAAATCATCAGGTTTATATATGTGTCCCCCATGGCTGAAATTAATTTTTGATCGCAATGAACGAGGGCAGTAAAAAAATTGTAAATCAAAATATATACTCCAATAATGTCCTGTTGTGTCAGAGTGATTTCAATAACTCTTGACAAAAAAAAAGGTAGGGAAATGTGGGAATCAAATTTCCCATATTTCCCTGTCTTTCAGAACTTAGACTAATAGGTGGATGCAGGGTGAAAAAAAAATGAACAATGACAGAAAAAAAATGGCCCCATTGGTCACATGTGGCCAAAAAGTAAGATATAGGTATCTTTATAAATCAGATTTACAGCTCGGGCACAGACGGATTAACAGGTGGAGAAACAACAGATGACATTTCCAACACTGATGGGGAAGAAATATGAGCAGGGTGAGCAGTTTAGACAAGCTTTGGAGTTGTTCTGAGAGCAGAACACCAGATCAGAAGTTAAAACGTTGAAATAATGTAACCTAAAGGATTTACTGCCATGAAGAAGGTTCCCCCTATTTAGGTGGGTATAGCAGGAAGGGTATTCCCAAAATCCTTGTGGATGGGACCAAAAAAATCCCATATTTTAGCCTTGGCATAGATTTAAAGGCAGGTAAACAGAACATCAGAAATATCAGTCACATAGTGAAGGTGGAAGGAGATGGCTTTTCCACACTGGTAACCTTCCTCACAGAAACGCAGGATGAGATCATTGGAACACAGATTGGAAGAGTTATGGGATGAAAAACTGGTTAAATAAATCAGCAAGCATGGCAGGTGATACTCTGCAGCCAAGATGGATGTTGCTTTTTTAATTTACTGAAAAGGCACAATCTCTTCAGTTGCACTCGATGATCTAAAAGGTCTTTTCAACTTAAACTTCTCTGATTCTCACTGGGATGAAGCTCCAGGGCTCATTATTTTCTAAGTCATGCTGCAAGCCATAGATAACTACTTTCCACCATCACTTCATTGTTCATGAACATCCAAGCAAATTAAAATAAACCCATTTTATCACTCAGATTTAATGATTTCCTGCTGGGCTTTTTTAATGTTCAGGATTGCTCTTTTTTCTTTTTTTCTTTTTTTTTTTTTTTTTTTTTTTTAACACTTACCAGCAAATTTGCCACCAGTCTTTTGTTTCTTCTCCACTGAGATTTTCCCCTCTTCCTTCCAGGTTGGGATGACCAATCCAGCATGAGCAACTTCCACCTCTCTCCTTGAGCTCGGAGTTCATAACACTCTTGGAACATCATCAGGCCTTAAGTGCTGAAACAAAGCCAACATCCAGCTCCAGAAACTTCAGATCCAGGTGAAGTGAACTCGCTGATTAACTCTGTGAATGAAATGAGTGCTTTAGCGCAGCGCTGAGACGACAGCAAATGAAAATCTGCCCTAAATTACAGCAAAACCTGCAGGAAATTCAAGTCACCTGCTGAGAAACCAGCTTTCCCTTTAGCTGCAAGGTTTAATCTTTTTTGACTCTTGCCTTGTTCTGGGGAGGGGGGGGAACACGGGTATGGATTTCATGGCGTGGTCATGGCCACTGAAATGCTCATATTAATCTGGATTTGCCTGCTCTGTGACTGCTGGCAATGAGGACAGTTAACATTCCGAGAGCACTTTGCTCTTCAAGGGGACTGAAGATCATTGGGAACATTAAGCTCCGAGGTCGGTAATTTACTAATGAGAAAACTGATTCAAAGCGAAATTAGGACCTTATTCTCTCCTCCAGTGAAGCCAGGGAGAATCACTTTGTGCTTTCCTTGGGCAGACTGTGTGTGTGGCTTGGGAAAGGTCACACGAGAAATCACACAAGAATTAGATCAGAAGTCCAACACCTTTTCGCTTGTTCAGCACGAGAATAATTGTCCCTTATCCAGGGCCTGAGTTCTTTCTATTTAAATCCCTTTTCTTCAATGCAGTTTAGAAATATTCCAATAAATTTAGATTTTTCTACGACTACATTTTCAAGTTCTTTGAAGCAGTTAAACTTTATCAAAAAGCTGCTCTGTATTGCTGAGACCTTCCTAAGGCATCCAGTTTTCGGTGCGACATGATGGCGTTGAAGAGGTCGCAATTAAATCCCCAAACTTGTTATTTTAGAGGTCATATTCTCCAAGAACCCCTTCCAAACCTCTTTGTACTCAGGAGGAATCTCTCTGCCCTGAGGCTCCCTGGGATGTTTTTCAAGATCCCTCTCCCTCTCTCTGGTAATATTTCCAGCAGTTTATTAGAAAATTCCACAGTACAATATGCATTGCTTGTGTGGCTGGAAACCTTTATATCAGCAGGCCAGATAAATGCCAGTTCTGCTATCATAATACACCTCACCAGAGGGGAGAAATAGAGGGTTGTGTTTATAAATTTGATGCATTCAGGGCCTAGGGCTGCAGTAACTTAGATATAGGAGTGTTAGTGCACAAAAGCATCGGAGCATACACAGGATTATTTATCTATGTACAGTGCTGGTGTTGGGCATTAACACCTACTTGATAGAACAGGAATAAACATTTCCTGAAAGAACATGAAGGACACTGGGAAGGTATAGCACAAGTTTTATAATGAACCCATGGAATATTTATGCTGTGCATTCCACATAAAATATGGGAGAGCTGCCCGAGTAAAGCCCTCCCAAAACAAGGTAAGCAGGACACTTTTATAATGGTGATATAACTGCAGGAGCATTCCTGGACTTTTATGAACCTTATGTTTCCTATTGGTGTTCCTTCAAATTATATATCACTTAAACATCACTCCCCAGCACAGCTGAAAGAATAAATGTATTTTCATGACATACAGAGCAGAGTTTTTGCATTATTCTGGGCTTAACAAATTCTAGTGTGCAGTCAATGGCAAACATATTATTCTACTGTGTCACATAAAGGATTATTTCAGATGTTTGAAATAATGCAGACAGTTAAAGGTTATGGGAGAATAACGTTAAAGGAATTCATTGTTTCAGGGCCTGATGGTAATGTGAATGATAAAAAGGTGATGACTATTACAGCCTTGAAGCATTACAGTCATTTTGCTATGATAATAGTTCTCAGATTTGGTTATAGCCCTAATATGTTACCTGAAAGTTAAAATCAGATTCTCAGGTCTGTTGGCACATAATGATCACTTATTGTCTAGAATGTAATTTCTGAAAGAGAATGAGAGTTGATCTGGAGGATAAATCCTGCTTTATTTTATGTTTTTCTTTTTTTTCCCCCCCCTTTTTTTTTTTTTAAGAGCTAAACATGCAGCTTATGTTTCAGAGATGGAATCAATTCAGGATCATCATTTTTTGAAAGACACCAAGATAAATCTCTCTCCTGCTCCTTGCTTTTATAGCTCTTTGGTCCAAGCTATTATGGAGCATGGGCAGGCAATGTTCCTGGTGTTAGAAGCAATCCACCAAAGCTGTCAAGTGGCTGAGAGCTTCAAACCAGAACTTACAGATGGTTTGGGGTTTTTGCTTTTGGAATACTTTAAATGGTATGGAGCAGCTCATAGAAACCTGTCCTGGCTTGTCTGGGGGGGTTCAGAGTTCTCTGTCTGAAGGACAAGAGCTCCAAGATGACTTTTCTCAGGGCCATGGAATCACAGAATGGTTTGAGGGACCTTAAAGACCATCTCATTCCACCCCTGCCATGGGCAGGGACACCTTCCACCAGCCCAGGTTGCTCCAAGTTTATCCAACCTGGCCTTGGACACTCCCAGGGATGGGGCAGCCACAGCTTCTCTGGGCAACCTGTGCCAGGGCCTGCCCACCCTCACAATTTCTTCCCAATATCTAATTTAAACCTACTCTCTTTCATTTTTGAACCATTTCCCCCTTGTTCTCCCACTACAGTCCCAGCCTTCCCCTTCCCTCCAGAAACACGTTGCAGGAGAATCGAGTTGGACTCACAATTTTCACTCCCCCACCACCCCAAGCCCTTGTCCCAGCTCTGTTACAAACAGCGCCCATTTATCCTAACATCAGCACTTCACAATCCTCAATCTCTATTTAATCTGTCATTTTTAGGGCTCTCAAATAAAGGAATCACCGTGTGGTCACCTCCACCAGTTCGAACTGTAAGATTGCAAACTTAGCCACAGCAAGGTCACAAAATAGAGCACAGAAAAGAAGGAAAAGGTTAATAATTATTTGCATTACGTGTAATAATTGTATAATAAAGTAGAAGGGCTGTGAAAGTTAAAGCATTTCTTTTCTATTCTGATCCTCTCTTTGTCTAGAAACACAAACCCCTCAAACAAACAAAACAAACCAACTCGAATCCAAAGAGATTCGAGGACAAGGATTGGGAAAGGATAAGAATAATACTCCAGCAAAAGCTGGTTCCAGGCAAGCTGAAAAATAAATGAAATGGTGTCACAATTATGACAATACAGAATAGAAATTCAATATTTGTTCTGTAGTTTGTGCTCTATTTTACAGGACTGGGAAGTGTTTGATTAAAAAGGGAATCGTGTTCACAGGCTGCATTATTCTTTCCAGATTTCACTTTTATAACTCAGGAGAGTCAAATAGATTTCTTACCCCAGAATCTTTCTGCTGTCCTTGTATTTCTGGAGCTTCACACAGGTGATTGGAAATCAAACATTCAGGGAGATACTGCAGTTAAGTATTAAAGCTGACAGGTTTTATATGGCGAGTACAATAATTGATTCTGTGTTATGCTAACCTGCTCTGCAGGTTCAGGCAGTGAGGAGAGTTCCATCTCATAGAGGAGTCACTGAATTATTATTTTTTTTTTTAAGGTTTTTAAAAGCACTGAGGCAATTTACATTTCAATTTTCCTTTTTTAAACATTTATAGAGATGAAGGATACAGTGAGCGCTCGTATGGGCAAGAGGACAAATCCAGCTCTGAAACCTCCTCTAGGGAAAAAAAATAAACCACACTGAAGTAGTAAAAAAAATTAGTAAAATATTTAAAATAAGTTACCTTCTCGAAGGGAGGGGTTGTATGTTTATTTTCTCTCTTTTCTTCTGATCCATTTACTACCTGCTGGTGTCTTCTTGCTGGAGGGGGGAGCTGGGAAGTGCTTGGCAGTGGCAACAGTCTGAGCGATTTCCGGCATTTCAGAGTTTAAAGGCAAACAAACTGTCACTCTTTTAAGCAAGATGGTACCAAAATCCATTGGCATAGTGTCACTGCTGACAGATTTTGGAGTCACCAAC
This sequence comes from Empidonax traillii, assembly GCF_003031625.1. NCBI lineage: Eukaryota > Metazoa > Chordata > Aves > Passeriformes > Tyrannidae > Empidonax > Empidonax traillii. Next base: position 221,093 of record NW_020955613.1, on the reverse strand, counting down.
TCTCTTCTTGCTCAGAACTTATCCAGGGAAGGACTGATACTTCCAACGTCCTTGGCAGAAAGGGGTTTTCCTTGGTGATCCTCAGAGTGGAGCAAAGAGTTTGTTGTCATGCCCCAACGTGGAAAATAATCTGTAGTCTAAAACATTGCTTTTTAAAAACACATTAATATGAGGAAATAAGTGGGATTCAGAGTATTACTGGACGTGATGAAAGTTGCCCAACTTTCCCTTCAAGGGTCCTTTTCCCCCTCCTCCCACCTCGACCAGTCAGCAGAGGGATTTAAATGTGTCTCTTATTTTTTCAGGAGGGTCTCTAAACTAAAAATGAGATGGTCTGGGTTGAACTGCCTCCAACCTACCCAGGCACTGCTGTTTCACTTCAACATCTGTTACACCTGGAATAGAGAGGTTCCTTCTGGGACAGCTGCTCCAAGCCCTTCATTCACGACCCAAACTCATGTAGTGCCAAGTGGAAACCCATCAACTCCAGGATTAATTCATGAAATACCACCTTTTTACCTACTGTTAACAAGATGTTGCCATGACCCAGCGCCTGCTGAAGTGACAGCATTTCTCCTTCAGGAAGGACCTGTTGGAAACCACTTCCTTTTCCGAGCAGCTTTTGCTGCGTTTATGGTGAGAAATGAGTGTCGCTTGCTTTTTGCACATTAGGCCTGCTGAGCTGAAGAAAATGGGTATAACTTTTCTCTTAATTCCATAATCTTATTATCCTAGCTCCAATAAAAACTGATAATGAAATCTGAGGGTATTGAGAACTTGGATTTTTTCCATTAAGTTTAACTTGGTATTTTTTTCAAGCAATGTGGTACTTACCATAGTCCAACT